>NC_081413.1:231618471-231630971 GCF_030272615.1 Cryptomeria japonica
CTCCTCTTTCTCTCTATCTCTCCTATTCCTATCCCCTATTCTCTCTCTCTCTCTCTTTCTCTCTCCATCTACTATTCTCCCTCTTGCTCCCATCTCCCTCTCTCTCTCCCTCTACCCCCATCTCCCTCTCCCCCTCTCCTTTTCCTAATCACCCTCTCTCTCTCCCTCTCTCTCTCTCTTTCTCTCTATCTCTATCTCTCTCTCTCTCTCTTTCCAATTATCCTAGTCTTTCCCTCTCTTCTTATCCTAGTCTTTCCATCTCTTCCTATCCTAATCTCTCTCTCTCTCTCTTTCTCTCTTTCTCCTATTCTCCCTCTTGCTCCCCTCTCCCTCTTACTCCTCTCTCTCTCTCTCTCTCTCTCTCTCTCTCTCTCTCTCCTTATCCTATTCTCTCCATCTCTCTCCCTCTCCCCCTCTCCATTTCCCTCTCTTCCTATCCTAGAGTTTCCATCTCTTCCTATCCTGATCTCCCTCTCTCTCTCTCCCTCTCCCTCTCTCTCTCTCCTTATCCTATTCTCTCCCTCTCCCTCTCCCCCTCTCAATTTCCCAATCTCCCTATCTCTATCCTCCTCTTTCTCTCTATCTCTCCTCTTCCTATCCCCTATTCTCTCTCTCTCTCTCTCTCTCTCTCTCTCCATCTACTATTCTCCCTCTTGCTTCCATCTCCCTCTCTCTCTCCCTCTGCCCGTCTCCTTTTCCTAATCACCCTCTCTCTCCCTCTCTCTATCCTAGTCTTTCATTCTCTTCCTATCCTAGTTGTAAAGCGGAAAAATCGCGATCGAACCCTAGTTGCTCTCCCCTCTTCCAACTCCGAGGAGAGAGAAGGAAGGTTCGCTAGGATTCGATGGTTTTTCACTTAAGGGAGAGACTTTACATTCAAAAGAGGGGTTGAAACTCATAAGATCCAATCCCACACAATGTAAGATTGGATGCTAAATGAATTTCAAGGGTTAGGAAAGCAAGGCCACCCTCTTTTGTAAAGAATGTCGATAGGAAGATTGAGCTAAGAATGCATAGAAAGTGACAAAGATTCACTTATAAACTGAGTTTAGGTTATAGGATGAAGCTGTGGACCTGGAATTAGTAGTAGAATGTCGATACGGCGCTGTCCTGCAAATTTGAGAAAAAGTTGTTGGGACGATGGCGCCCGGCGCCACGGTCCTCCGAAAAATCCGCGAAACGAAGTGGGATCTGTTCGTCTCTGCACAAGGATTCCGGATCTTCAATTTCAGCCGCGTACCTGCAACCTACACACAGAAAAGCGAAGATGAATGGGGGGTTAGGGATTAGGGGTTTGCCTTTAGGTCAAACCCCGGTTTTGGAATTAACCAAGAAATGAGCAAGTGTTGTAAATGTAAATGACTGTAATGTAAAACAAGTACTAATACCTTGTTCTAAGGATGTTTGTATCCTTATGTGCGAAGGTTTAGATGTTGTTGTTTGTTGTGTGTTGTAGTAGCATGTAGTAAGTGATCTCCTCTTCAATGGTTGAATCCTTGACTTGAATGCAACACTTAGCCTTGAATGGAGACTTGAAATGATCAATTGCTTGAATGCTTGAATGCTTGAATGCTTGAGTATAGTTTCCACATCATATCATCTTATCATCATCTCATGCCAAATGAGAGAGAAAAATGTAGTTTATATACTTGTCAATTAGGGCTGATAGACTGATTTTCCCGACCTTAGGCCGACCAGGAAATATAATTTCCAATTTGCAAACAAAAAGACCCGAGACCCCTTAGGAGACTGGGCCCAAAATAGGACCCAGGGACCAGGGCGCTGGGCGCCATGGTCCTGGGGACCAGGGCACTGGGCGCCATGGTCCTGGGGACCAGGGCACTGGGCACGCTGGTCCTGAGGGACCAGGGCACTGGGCGCTCTGGTCCCACCTCCCGGGACAGCAGGATGCAAGGAGGTTCAGGCCAAGGTGCTTGAAAAATGCAGTTTTTAGTGTCGTGAGCAAGTTTCGGGGTCTCCATTTAGGTTGCGTGTTGCGTTGCCATCGTGAAGACCGAAATGCAGTCGAAATTGCAAGTGTCACAATTTTAGGATGCTACATTTAGCCCCCACTTTAGCGGGAGTATGTATGCTCATACTTCCGGTAAAGTACAAGGAAACAACATTGAAAGACTTTCACCACGTCAAGGAGGCAAGATACACCAAGCCCCCAGTGGACTAAGGATCTTACGACTTCGATTGACAAAGTAAAAGGGAAGATCATGAGGGAGAACCATGACTGTCAGTAGTAAGGTTCCCTCACTATGAGTCATGCAAAAGAAATACCAAAAATTTTCAAGGCAGAGCTAAGTTCGCCAAGAAATTTTTCAAGTATCTTTGAAAGGATAGACAGGGTGTATGCCCCCCTACGTTAAAGCGATCACACATGCCTCAATAGGGGTGATTGATTTAACGTAGTGATACACATAAGAAATGAGAAAGGAAAGGAGCACGTTATCACAAAGATTTAGCCCCCAAGTGTGAGATAAACCCCAGGATAATAGATACAAAACACAAAGCACGAGGTGACTTCGCTTTCCTCAGGGTCAGTATGCTGTATGATAAGTCATGTATATATATATCATATGTATGTATGCATAATTGTTCTTCATTCCCCAATCAAGGAAGGTCACCTAGAAGAAGGGAACACATGTGTCTTTTGAGTCAACATGAGAGAGACCAAAGAGATCTCAGTGCTTTGCATCGTCCTCAAGTAGACAACACTAAGGACAACAAATAGAAGAATGAGAATAACATATAGAAGAAGTAACAAAAGAGAAGGGGAGAGAATCTGCTATGCTAATGTAACTAGTCTAGCACGTCATCTACCCCCCGATCTTGCTGATCAATGTTTCGGGAAGGCAGGGAACACGCTAGAGGAGGAACATCCAACACAGCAGATGGAGCTATCACAAGATCCAAACAAGGGCTATGTTTATGTTCCAAGCCACGTTGTTCTTGTCTAGGAGCTAGGATAAGTGCTTTAGAAAATTCATTAGATAAATGGTTATCAACATCAACAAGTTCATATTCACTATCAGAAGCAAGCGGAGTAACATTTTCATCATGAATAACATTTTCATCTATATCATCATCAAGATTTATAAAAATAGGATCTTTAACTCGCACAGGATCAAGACCATCATGCATCTTATGTTTAGGAGATTTTGGAGAAAATGGAATAATGTTTGTTGAAGGTGTTTTTGGAGATTGTAAATTTTGAGAAGTAGCTGCTTGAGCCCTAAGACGACACTTTCGCCGGCATTCACGTGCAGAACGATTTTGTCTAGTCTTAGTAGGAAGTGTAGAAGATAGAGAAGAAGGAATGTTCTCATCCTTATCACTTGGGTGTTTAGGTTGTGGTCTCTTAGGCTGGATAATAGGAGAAGAAGAAGGTCTCTTCTCTCTATAAAAGGCAGGAGGAGGAACTGCTCCATATAAAGGAGGAATTTTTGGTTTAGGAAGAAGACCAAGTCCATCATGATGAGGAGGTATAGGTCTACTTTTAGAAGGTTTATCAGGCATAGACCTAGTCACATCCATGGGGATGGGTTGGGAATCTTCTTGAGGAAAGACATTAGTTTTATCTTTCAAAGGAAGAATTTCCTTCTCAAGAATGATAGGAATGTCAAGTTTAGGTGTTCTAGATTCACTTAAAGATAGGATCATATCTGTTTTCCACTTTTGATAAGATTTGAAAAGATGATCACTTCGCGGAGGAATAGATTGAAATGGTTTAGGCCAAAAGTAATCAATAGGAACACTAGAAGTTCTTTCAGCTGGTTTAAAGAGACTATGGTTGACAGTAACAACTTCACCATTATGGGGAAATTTCAAACATTTATGTATAGGAGAAGCAATAGCTTTCATGGAAGATAGCCAAGGATAGCCAAGCTTCACACGAAATTGTTCGGAAGATGGAATAATAGCAAAGTTCACATCAAGGGATTTGTTATGGACCTCAATAGGCAATGTAATAGAACCAATTGCAGGAGAAGAAAAGGCATCAAATAATTTCACAATCACATCTATTTTGTCATAGATCACTTGATTCAATTGCAAAGTAAAAAGAAATTCCTCAGTAATAACATTAACCATGCACAAAGGATCAATAAGCACTCCACGGCAAGGTGTATTCTTGACTTTTGCAACTATGTATAAAGGACCATCAGGTGCTCTAATGGTTTCACTAGAATCAAATGTGATGGAAGGTTCTTTAGGGATTTCTTGCTGCTCTACAAAGTTAATCACATTCAAAGTCATAGACACAAGACCATCAGATGAGAGAGAGGAATCATTAGCCTCAATCGCATTAGAAGTATGAGAAGTATGAGAAGGTAATGGATCAGTAAAAATCTGAAGATTTTGGTTAGGAGGAGCTACAATTGTGTTGCCTTTATCATTCACTCCAAAAATAGAAATAGTATTATTATCAATCAAATCTTGAATTTTACCCTTTAAAGAAAAACACTTTTCAGTATCATGACCAGGCTGATGATGAAAATGACAAAAAGCTTTATGATCAAAATAAGGTGAAGTAATCTTTGCAGGATCAATTTGTCTTATAGGAGGAAGAGTAAGCACATTTTGTTCCAATAACTTATTCATAATACCATGCAATGATTCATTCAAAGGAGTATACTTTCTTTCTTTCTTGAAAAATTTAGAAATAGGAGGCACACCTGATGCTGCATTCACATTGTTGTTGATGATGTTTTCATTGAATTTGATGGAATCTCTATTCGGTTTAATCTTCCCAAATGGTTGTTGATTGCTATCACCCTTATCACTCGGAGCCATAGGATGTGATTGTTCCATTTGACTCACAGTCAGTTGATAATTGTGAAGAGTGGCACACAACTGTTGGAAAGAAGTAAACTCAGAAAATAGAAGTTTGTCTCGAATATCTTTTTGCAAATTAGAAATAAAGATTCTTTGAATATCATTATCAGGCACTGGAAAAGAAATTTGAGCATACAAATGCTTATATCTACCAATGAAATCAGTCACTTTTTCTTTAACACCTTGTTTACAATGCATTAAATCAATCAAAGTAACTTTAGGACTTATATTGTTTTGAAATTGTTGAATGAAAGCATTTGCAAGTTGTTCGAAAGAAGTAATAGAATAAGAAGGAAACAAGCAATACCATTGTAGGGCTTTGTCTCTTAATGTTCTAGTAAACAGTTTCGCAAGCAACCTTGGGTCATAAGCAAAATCAGTACAGATTGTTTGAAAAGTCTTAACATGTGTTAGAGGATCACCTTTACCATTATAAAGCTCCAAATGTGGGATTTCAACATGTTTAGGAGGGATAGCTCGAACAATGTCAAGAGAAAGTGGGCTCGCAACATCAAATGTGGGCACACTAAACTTAGATTGATTCATAGAGGCAATTTGTTGCTGTAAAGAAGAGACAGTTTGTGCAAGATTATTAATGGTCGCTTCAGTTGAAGAATTCATATTAGGTGTGTTAGATTGAGATGGAGGTGTTATGTTATTGAAAGAAGGTAGAGAGTAAGGTGGTGGGACTCTATGATAGTCAATCATAGGGGATGATTGGACAAGAGGAACACTACAAGGAGGAATGGAATGGTTAAATTAATTGCCCCCTTGCGTCATGTTCATTTGTGAAGATGTAATAGGAACACTCATTGAAGGAATGAATGAAGAAGTCGGATTGAATGAAAGAAGAGGGTTGATTGAAGAAGAAGGATTGCCCCCATGACTAGTAATCACAGGAGGAATGTCTTGTATAGAAGTAGCCATGATGTTTGATGTAAAGGTAGGTATGCTAGCAATAGAAGTTGTCAAAGGAATAGAATGATTGTCTTGTGTAGGAGGTTGTGTATAACCTAAAGTTTCAGCACAACTCTTCATAGGCATCACATTTGAATCCACAATGTGTGCAATACCACGCAAAACATCAATTCCAATCTTATCACTTTGAAGCATGCATTTTAGACCCTCAATTAAAGGAAGAGCTTGACTATCAGGATACTCATGAGACATCCATTGGTGAAAATCATCAAATTGGTTATCCAATTTCGAAAGTTGTTCAACAGAAACCTCATGGGGAGCTTCTTCATCATTATGAGGATTAGAGGAATTTCCCATGTCCTCGTTAAAAAGGCTACTCAAATTAGGTTCCATCTCCTCGGTAGTTAAACCTCAGAAAGACTTAATTCTACGGCTTCGTCTAACGGGAATAGTGTAGGTAGGGCTTATTGTTGTAAAACTCATGCACTAGAGAGAGAGAAAAGATTTTGATTTTAGAGGTAGGAATTTTCAGTAAAATCAGCCAATCTTCCAGATTTAAGCTGTTAAATGCAATTATGACAGTCTCCCGAAATTTCGGAAAAAATGTTTGGGACCATGGCGCTCGGAGTGCAACACGGTCCTTGCAACTTTTTTCGAAATTTGCAGGGATGAAAGTTATAATGATTTTAGAGCTAATCTGAAAAAATTGAGGGATTTTACGATCTGTAGATAGGCTAAATTAAAGTTGCAATCTCAAAATTGAACCCTACCCAAATTGTCGAAAAATGCAAAAATTTGAATTTTGAAAAAGAGAGGGAAACTAAAATTTTGAATTTTATGATTTTAGAGGGAATGTCCAAAGCAATGCAAGTTTTGAAATTTAAAAGTTGACTCAATTTCACGCAAAATTCAATTTTGAAAGCGAAAATCAAAGTTGTTGTAATTAAGCACTTAATTTCAAAAGTCACAAATTGCAAGAATTTGAATAAAGCACTGAAATTTCGAATGAATGCAAATACACTTTTCAGATTTATGATAGTAAGAACACAGTTTTGACACAAAATTTCAATTTCGATAATTTTTGAATGATTAGGAGCCCTAGACCAAGCAATCACAAGACCAACTTTGACTGTAATTTTGAAGGTGTTATAATTGATAAAGTCAGCCAAAATTCTGGATTTTAGCAGAAAAATACAGTAAGATCTCGCTCCCAAAATTTCAGAAAAAATGTCGGGGACGATGGCGCTCGGAGTGCACACGGTCCTCGCAACTTTTTTCCAAATTTTCAGGGATGAAAGATATTGTGATTTTATTGCGGAATCCAAAGTTATAGCTAATTTGGAGATGTTTTGATCAGTGAAATTGTCGGACAAAGATTGAATTAAGAGGGTTTCAAAAATTAGGGTTTTGACTTTTAACCACTTAATTTTCAAAATTAAAGTACAGATATGAATTGATAATTTGTAATAGAAAAGTAGATCTAAAGCAAGCATTAATAATTAAACATTTCACAAGTTCAATGTTCAAAAAGAAAGTTTAGGGTTTTTATGTAATCATCTCTAGAATTTTGCAAAAGATCAAACATGGAAATGTAATCAATTTTTTCAGATCTAAGCATGAAAAATCAGAAAGGATGTTCACGTCGGGTTCACCAAAATGTAAAGCGGAAAAATCGCGATCGAACCCTAGTTGCTCTCCCCTCTTCCAACTCCGAGGAGAGAGAAGGGAGGTTCGCTAGGATTCGATGGTTTTTCACTTAAGGGAGAGACTTTACATTCAAAAGAGGGGTTGAAACTCATAAGATCCAATCCCACACAATGTAAGATTGGATGCTAAATGAATTTCAAGGGTTAGGAAAGCAAGGCTACCCTCTTTTGTAAAGAATGTTGATAGGAAGATTGAGCTAAGAATGCATAGAAAGTGACAAAGATTCGCTTATAAACTGAGTTCGGGTTATAGGATGAAGCTGCGGACCTGGAATTAGCAGTAGAATGTCGATACGGCGCTGTCCTGCAAATTTGAGCAAAAGTTGTCAGGACAATGGCGCCCGGCGCCACGATCCTCCGAAAAATCCGTGAAATGAAGTGGGATCTGTTCGTCTCTGCACAAGGATTATGGATCTTCAATTTCAGCCGCGTACCTGCAACCTACACACAGAAAAGCGAAGACGAATGGGGGGTTAGGGATTAGGGGTTTGCCTTTAGGTCAAACCCCGGTTTTGGAATTAACCAAGAAATGAGCAAGTGCTGTAAATGTAAATGACTGTAATGTAAAAAAAGTACTAATACCTTGTTCTAAGGATGTTTGTATCCTTATGTGCGAAGGTTTAGATGTTGTTGTTTGTTGTGTGTTGTAGTAGCATGTAGTAAGTGATCTCCTCTTCAATGGTTGAATCCTTGACTTGAATGCAACACTTAGCCTTGAATGGAGACTTGAAATGATCAATTGCTTGAATGCTTGAATGCTTGAATGCTTGAGTATAGTTTCCACGTCATATCATCTTATCATCATCTCATGCCAAATGAGAGAGAAAAATGTAGTTTATATACTTGTCAATTAGGGCTGATAGACTGATTTTCCCGACCTTAGGCCGACCAGGAAATATAATTTCCAATTTGCAAACAAAAAGACCCGAGACCCCTTAGGAGACCGGGCCCAAAATAGGACCTAGGGACTAGGGCGCTGGGCGCCATGGTCCTGGGGACCAAGGCGCTGGGCGCTCTGGTCTTGAGGGACCAGGGCACTAGGCGCTCTGGTCCCACCTCCCGGGACAACAGGATGCAAGGAGGTTCAGGCCAGGGTGCTTGAAAAATGCAGTTTTTAGTGTCGTGAGCAAGTTTCGGGGTCTCCATTCAGGTTGCATGTTGCGTCGCCATCGTGAAGACCGAAATGCAGTCAAAATTGCAAGTGTCGCAATTTTAGGACGCTACACTAGTCTTTTCATCTCTTCCTATCCTAATCTCCCTCTCTCTCTCTCTCTTTGTGTCTCACTCTCTTTCTCATCTCTCTCGATCTCTCATTAATCTAGTCTCTCCCTCTCTCTCCCTCTCCCCCTCTCCATTTCCCAATCTCCCTATCTCTCTCCTCATCATTCTCTCTATCTATCCTTCTCTTCCTATCTGCTACTCTCTCTCTCCCTCTCTCTCTGTCTCTCTCTCTCTCTTCTTATCGTAGTCTTTACGTCTCTTCCTATCATACTCTTTCCATCTTTTCCTATCCTAATCTACCTCCCTCTCTCTCTCTGTCTCTATCTCTCTATGTCTCTCTCTCTCTCTCTCTCTTTCTCTCTCACCCCCCCTCTCTCTCTCGCTCTCATTATCCTAGTCTTTCCCTCTCTTCCTATACTAGTCTTTCCATCAATTGCTATCCTAATCTCCCTCTCTCTATCTCTCTCTCTATCTCTCTCTCTCTCTCTCCTTCTCACCCTCTATCCTTTTCCTAATCTCCCTCTCTCTCTCTCCCCCTCTCCATTTCCCAATCTCCCTATCTCTCTCCTCCTCATTCTCTCTAACTCTCCTCTTCCTATCCCCTACTCTCTCTCTCTTGTTATCCTAGTCTTTGCATCTCTTCCTATCCTAGTATTTCCATCTCTTCCTATCCTAATCTCCCTCCCTCTCTCTATCTCTATCTCTATCTCTATCTCTATGTCTATCTCTCTCTCTCTCTCTCTCTTTCTCTCTCTCCCCCCCTCTCTCTCTCTCTTACCCCCTCCCTCCCTCCATCCTCTCCCTCTCTATCTCCACCCCCATCTCTCTCTCTCTCCCCCCTCTCTTTCTCTCTCTCTCTCTCTCTCTCTCTCTCTCTCTCTCCCCCTCTCCATTTCCCAATCTCCCTATCTCTCTCCTCATCTTCCTCTCTATCTCTCCTTCTCTTCCTATCCCCTACTCACTCTCTCTCTCTCTCTCTCTCTTTTGTTATCCTAGTCTTTGCGTCTCTCTCTCTCTCTCTTCATCTCTCTCCCCCTCTCTCTCTCTCTTACCCCATCCCTCCCTCCATCCTCTCCCTCTCTATCTTGACCCCCATCTCTCTCTCTCTCTCCCCCTTCTCTTTCTCTCTCTTACTCCTTCCCTCCCTCCATCCCCTCTCTCTCTCTCTCTCCCCTTATCCTAGTCTTTCGTTCTCTTCCTATCCTAGTCTTTCCATCTCTTCCTCTCCCAATCTCCCTCTCTCTCTTTGTCTCTATCTCTCTGTCTCTCTCTCACTCCTCTTTGTCTCTCTGTCTCTCTCTCTCTTTCTCCTCTTTCTCTCTTTGTCTGTCTGTCTGTCTGTCTCTCTCTCTCTTTCTCCTCTTTGTGTCTGTATCTCTCTATCTCTCTGTCTCTCTTTCTCTCGTTATCCTAGTCTTTCCCTCTCTTCCTATCCTAGTCTTTCCATCTCTTCCTATCCTAATCTCCCTCTCTCTCTCTCCCCCTCCATTTGCAACCTTCTCTCTCTCTCATTATCCTAGTCTTTCCCTCGCTTCCTATCCTAGTCTTTCCATCTCTTCCTATCCTAATCTCCCTCTCTCTCTCTCTCTCTCTCTCTCTCTCTCCTTTTCCCTCTCTCTTTCTCTCTCACTCCATTTCCTAACTTCCCTCTGTTTCCCTCTGCCCATCTCCTTTTACCAATCTCCCCCTCTCCATCTCCTTGTCCCCCTCTCCTTTTCCTAATCACCCTCTCTCTCTCTCTCCTCTCTCTCTCTTTGTGTCTCTCTGTCTTTCTCATCTCTCTCTATCTCTATCTCAATCTCTATCTCTCTCCTTATCCTAGTCTTTCCCTCTCTTCCTATCCTAAACTCCCTCTCTCTCTCTATCTCTCTCTCTCTGCCTTTCCCTCTCTCTCTCTCTCTATGTCTCTCTTTCTCTCCCTCTCTCTCTCTCTCCCTCTCCATTTGCCAACTTCTCTCTTTCTCTCGTTATCCTAGTCTATCCCTCTCTTCCTATCCTAGTCTTTCCATCTCTTCCTATCCTAATCTCCCTCTCTATCTCTCTCTCTCTCTCTCTATCTCTCACTCTCTTTATCCTAGTCTTTCTCTCTCATCCTATCCTAGTCTTTCCATCTCTTCCTATCCTAATCTTCTTCTCTCTCTCTCTCTCTTCATTTCCCTCTCTCTCTCTCTCTCTCTATTTCCCAACTTCCCTCTCTCTCTCTCTCTCTATTTCCCAACTTCCCTCTCTCTCTATCTTTGTCTCTCTCTGTCTCTCTCTATCTCTCTCTATTTCCCAACTTCCCTCTCTCTCTCTCTCTCTCTCTCTCTCTCTCTCTCTCTCTCTCTCTCTCTCTCTCTCTCTCTCTATACTTTTCCCTCTCTCTCTCTATCTTTGTCTCTCTCTATCTCTCTCTGTCTCCCTCTCCATTTCCCAACTTTTCCCTCTCCCGCTCTACTTTTCCCTCTCTCTCTCTCTCTCTCTCCCTCTCTCTTTCTCATTATCCTAGTCTTTCCCTCTCTTCCTATCCTAGCCTTTCCATCTCTTCCTATCCTAATCTCCCTCTCTCTCTATCTCTCTCTGTATCTCTCTCTACTTTTCTCTCTCTCTCTCTCTCTCTCTCTCTCTCTCTCTCTCTCTCTCTCTCTCTCTCTCTCTCTCTCTACCTCTCTCTCCCTCTCCCCCTCTCCATTTCCAAATTTCCTTATCTCTCTGCTCCTCTTTCTTTCTATCTCTCCTTCTCTTCCTATCCCCTATTTTCCCTCTCCTGTCTCTCTCTCTCATGTTATCCTAGTCTTTCCCTCTCTTCCTATCCTAGTCCTTCCATCTCCTCCTATCCTAATCTCCCTCTCTCTCCCCCCTGCTCTCTCTCTCTCTCTCTCTCTCTCCGCTTATCCTAGTCTTTCCTTCTCTTCCTATCCAATTCTTTCCATCTCTTTGTATCCTAATCCCTCTCTCTCTATCTCTTTCTCTGCTCTCTCTCTTTGTGTGTGTGTCTCTCTCTCATCTCTCTCTCTCTTTGTCTCTATCTCTGTCTCTCTCTCTTGTTATCCTAGTCTTTCCCTCTCTTCCTATCCTAGTCTTTCCATCTCTTCCTATCCTAATCTCGCTCTCTCTCTCTCTCTCTATCTCTCTCTCTCTCTCTCTCTCTTCATTTCCCATCTTCCCTCTCCCTCTCTCTTTCTCCATTTCCCAACTTCTCTCTGTCTCGTTATCCTAGTATTTCCCTCTCTTCCCATCCTAGTCTTTCCATCTCTTCATATCCTAATCTCCCTCTCTCTCTCTCTCTCCATTTCCAAACTTCCCTCTGTCTCTGTCTTTCTCCATTTCCCAACTTCTCTCTGCCTCTCTCTCCCTCTCCCCCTCTCCATTTCCTAATCTCCCTATCTCTCTACTCCTCTTTCTCTTTATCTCTCCTTCTCTTCCTATCCCCTATTCTATCTCTCTCTCTCCTTATCCTATTCTCCCTCTTGCTCCCCTCTCTCTCTCTCTCTCCATTTCCCAACTTCCCTCTCTCTCTCTCTCTCTCTCCATTTCCCAACTTCTCTCTCTCTCGTTATCCTAGTCTTTCTCCCTTTCCCCCTCTCCTTTTCCCAATCACCCTCTCTTTCTCTCTCTCTCTCTCTCTCTCTCCGCCTTATCCTAGTCTTTCCATCTCTACCTATCCTAGTCTTTCCATCTCTCTCTCTCTATCTCTCTCTCCTTTTCCCTCTATCTCTGTCTCTCTCACTCCATTTACTAACTTCCCTCTCTTTCCCTCTCCCCATCTCCTTTTACCAATGTCCCCCTCTCCATCTCCTTGTCCCCCTCTCCTTTTCCTAATCACCCTCTCAG
>NC_081413.1:231633471-231638471 GCF_030272615.1 Cryptomeria japonica
TTCCCTCCATCTCCCCTCTCCCCCTCTCCTTTTCCTAATCACCCTCTCTCTCTCTCTCTCTCATCTCTCTCTCTCTCTCTCTCTCTCTTCTCTTTCTCCTCTATCTCTCTCTCTCTCTCTCTTTCTCGTTATCCTAGTCTTTCCCTCTCTTCTATCCTAGTCTTTCCATCTCTTCCTATCCTAATCTCTCTCTCTCTCTCTCTCTTTCTCTCTTTCTCCTATTCTCCCTCTTGCTCCTCTCTCCCTCTTTCTCCTCTCTCTCTCTCTCTCCTTATCCTATTCTTTCAATCTCTCTCCCTCTCCCCCTCTCCATTTCCCTCTCTTCCTATCCTAGAGTTTCCTTCTCTTCCTATCCTAATCTCCATCTCTCTCTCTCTCTCTCTCTCTCTCTCTCCCTCTCTCTCTCTCCTATCCTATTCTCTCCCTCTCTCCCTCTCCCCCTCTCCATTTTCCAATCTCCCTATCTCTATCCTCCTCTTTCTCTCTATCTCTCCTCTTCCTATCCCCTATTCTCTTCTCTCTCTCTCTTTCTCCCTCTACTATTCTCCCTCTTGCTCCCCTCTCCCTCTCTCTCTCCCTTTGCCCCTCTCCTTTTCCTAATCACCCTCTCTCTCCCTCTCTCTATCCTAGTCTTTCCTTCTCTTCCTATCCTAGTCTTTTCATCTCTTCCTATCCTAATCTCCCTCTCTCTGTCAGTCTCTCCTCTCTCTCTCTCTCTCTTGTGTCTCTCTCTCTTTCTCATCTCTCTCTGTCATTATCCTAGTCTCTCCCTCTCTCTCCCTCTACCCCTCTCCATTTCTTAATCTCCCTATCTCTCTCTCTCCTCATTCTCTCTATCTCTCCTTCTCTTCCTATCTGCTACTCTCTCTCCCTCTCTCTCTGTCTCTCTCTCTCTTCTTATCATAGTCTTTGCATCTCTTCCTATCATAGTCTTTCCATCTCTTCCTATCCTAATCTTCCTCTCTCTATCTCTCTCTATCTCTCTCTCTCTCTCTCCTTCTCACCCTCTATCCTTTTCCTAATCTCTCTCTCTCTCCCTTTCTCTCTCTCCCCCTCTCCGTTTCCCAATCTGACTATCTCTCTCCTCCTCATTCTCTCTATCTCTCCTCTTCCTATCCCCTACTCTCTCTCTCTCTTGTTACCCTAGTCTTTGCATCTCTTCCTATCCTAGTCTTTCCATCTCTTCCTATCCTAATCTCCCTCCCTCTCTCTATCTCTATCTCTGTCTCTCTCTGTCTCTATCTCTCTCTCTCTCTCTCTCTCTCTCTCTCTCTTTCTCTCTCTCCCCCCTCTCTCTCTCTCTTACCCCATCCCTCCCTCCATCCTCTCCCTCTCTATCTCGACCCCCATCTCTCTCTCTATCCCCCTTCTCTTTCTCTCTCTTACCCCTTCCCTCCCTCCATCCCCTCTCTCTCTCTCTCCCCTTATCCCAGTCTTTCGTTCTCTTCCTATCCTAGTCTTTCCATCTCTTCCTAGCCTAATCTCCCTCTCTGTCTTTGTCTCTGTCTCTCTATCTCTCTCTCTCTCACTCCTCTCTGTCTCTCTATCTCTCTCTCTTTCTCCTCTTTCTCTCTTTGTCTGTATGTCTGTCTCTCTCTCTCTCTTTCTCCTCTTTGTCTCTCTGTCTCTTTGTCTCTCTGTCTCTCTGTCTCTCTGTCTCTCTCGTTATCCTAGTCTTTCCCTCTCTTCCTATTCTAGTCTTTCCATCTCTTCCTATCCTAATCTCCCTCTCTCTCTCTCCCCTTCCAGTTGCAACCTTCTCTTTCTCTGTCATTATCCTAGTCTTTCCCTCTCTTCCTAGCCTAGTCTTTCCATCTCTTCCTATCATAATCTCCCTCTCTATCTCTCTCTCTCTCTCGCTCTCGTTATCCTAGTCTTTCCCTCTCGTCCTATCCTAGTCTTTCCATCTCTTCCTATCCTAATTTCCCCCTCTCTCTCTCTATTTCCCAACTTCCCTCTCACTCTGTCTCTCTCTCTCTACTTTTCCCTCTCTCTCTCTCTCTTTGTGTCTCTCTCTCTCTTTCTCATCTCTCTCTCTGATTATCCTATTCTCTCACTCTCTCTCTCCCTCTCCCCCTCTCCATTTCCCAATCTCCCTATCTCTCTCCTCTTCATTGTCTCTATCTCTCCTTCTCTTCCTATCCCCTACTCTCTCTCTCCCTTTCTCTCTATCTCTCTCTCTCTCTTCTTATCATAGTCTTTGTGTCTCTTCCTATCATAGTCTCTCCAGCTCTTCCTATCCTAATCTCCCTCCCTCTCTCTCTCTGTCTTTGTCTCTCTTTGTCTCTCTCTCTCTCTTTATCTCTCTCCCCCCCTCCCTCTGTCTCTCTCACTCTCGTTATCCTAGTCTTTCCCTCTCTTCCTATCCTAGTCTTTCCATCTCTTCATATCCTAATCTCCCTCTCTCTATCTCTCTCTATCTCTCTCTATCTCTCTCTATCTCTCTCTGTCTCTCTCTGTCTCTCTCTCCTTCTCACAATCTATCCTTTTCCTAATCTCCCTCTCTCTCTCTCTCTCTCTCTCTCTCCCTCTCTCTCTCCCCCTCTCCATTTCCTAATCTCCCTATCTCTCTCATCCTCATTCTCTCTATCTATCCTTCTCTTCCTATCCCCTACTCTCTCTCTATCTCTCTTGTTATCCTAGTCTTTGCATCTCTTCGTATCCTAGTCTTTCCATCTCTTCCTATCCTAATCTCCCTCCCTCTCTCTGTCTCTTTCTCTGTCTCTATCTCTTTGTCTCTTTCTCTCTCTCCCCCCTCTCTCTCTCTCTTACCCCCTCCCTCCCTCCATCCTCTCCCTCTCTATCTCCACCCCCATCTCTCTCTCTCTCTCCCTACTCTATTTCTCTCTATTACCCCCTCCCTCCCTCTATCCTCTCTCTCTCTCTCTCTCTCTCTCTCTCTCTCCCCTTATCCTAGTCTTTTGTTCTCTTCCTATCCTAGTCTTTCCATCTCTTCCTATCCTAATCTCCCTCTCTCTGTCTCTGTCTCTCTGTCTCTGTCTCTCTCACTCCTCTCTATCTCTCTTTCTCCTCTCTCTCTTTGTCTCTCTATCTCTCTATCTCTCTCTCTCTCTCTCATTATCCTCTCTCTCTCTCTATCTCTCTCTCTCTCTTTCTCCTCTCTGTCTCTCTGTCTCTCTGTCTCTCTCGGTATCCTAGTCTTTCCCTCTCTTCTTATCGTAGTCTTTCCATTTCTTCCTATCCTAATCTCCCTCTCTCTATCTCTCTATCTCTCTCTCTCTCTCCTTCTCACCCTCTATTCTTTTCCAAATCTCCCTCTCTCTCTCTCTCCCTCTCTCTCTCTCTCCCCCTCTCCATTTCCCAATCTCCCTATCTCTCTCCTCCTCATTCTCTCTATCTCTTCTCTTTATATCCCCTACTCTCTCTCTCTCTTGTTATCCTAGTCTTTGCATCTCTTCCTATCCTAGTCTTTCCATCTCTTCCTATCATAATCTCCCTCCCTCTCTTTGTCTCTATCTCTGTATCTATCTCTATCTCTATCTCTCTTTCTCTCTCTCCCCCCCCCTCTCTCTCTTACCCCCTCCCTCCCTCCATCCTCTCCCTCTCTATCTCCACCCCCATCTCTCTCTCTCTCCCCCCTCTCTTTCTCTCTCTCTCTCTCTCTCTCTCTCGCCCCCTCTCCATTTCCCAATCTCCCTATCTCTCTCCTCATCTTCCTCTCTATCTCTCCTTCTCTTCCTATCCCCTACTCACTCTCTCTCTCTCTCTCTTTCGTTATCCTAGTCTTTGCGTCTCTCTCTCTCTCTTTCTCTCTCCTCCCTCTCTCTCTCTCTTACCCCATCCCTCCCTCCATCCTCTCCCTCTCTATTTTGACCCCCATCTCTCTCTCTCTCTCTCTTTCTCTCTTTCTCCTATTCTCCCTCTTGCTCCCCTCTCCCTCTTGCTCCTCTCTCTCTCTCTGTCTCTCTCTTTATCCTATTCTCTCCCTCTCTCTACCTCTGCCCCTCACCATTTCCCAATCCCAATATCTGTCTCCTCCTCTTTCTCTCTATCTCTCCTTCTCTTCCTATCCCTTATTCTCTCTCTCTCTCTCCCTATCCTATTCTCCTTCTTGCTGCCCTCTCCCTCTCTCTCTCCCTCTCCCCCTCTCCTTTTCGTAATCACCCTCTCTCTCTCTCTTTCTCCTTTCTCTCTCTCTCTCTATCTCTGTCTTTGCATCTCTTCCTATCCTAATCTCCCTCCCTCTCTCTCTCTCTCTTTCTCTCTATCCTCCCTCTCTCTCTCTCTAACCCCCTCCCTCCCTCCATCCTCTCCCTCTCTATCTCCACCCCCATCTCTTTTGCTCTCTATCTCCCTATCCTATTCTCCCTATCTCTCCCCTCTCCCTCTCTCCCTCTCCCCCTCTCCTTTTCCTAAACACCCTCTCTCTCTCTATATCGTTCTCTCTTTCTCCTCTCTCTCTCTCTTGTTACCCTAGTCTTTCCCTCTCTTCCTATCCTAGACTTTCCATCTATTCATATCCTAATCTCCCTCTCTCTCTCTCTCGCTCACTCCTCTCTCTCTCTTTGTCTCTCTCTCTCTCTTTCTCCTCTATCTCTGTCTCTCTCTCTTACCACTCCCTCCCTCAAAGCTCTCCCTCACTATCTCCACCCCCATCTCTCTCTATCTCTCTCTATCTTCCCTCTCTTTCTCTCTCTTACCCCCATCTCTCTCTATCTCTCTCTCTCTTCCATCTCTTCCTATCCTAGTCTTTCCATCTCTTCCTATCCTAATCTCCCTCTCTCTCTTTCTTCTCTCTCTCTCTATCTCTCTCTCTTGCTCTCTCTCTGTCTCTCTGTCTCTCTGTCTCTGTCTTTGTGTCTCTCTCTCTCTCTCTCATTATCCTCGTCTTTCCCTCTCTTCCTATCCTAGTCTTTCCGTCTCTTCCTATCCTAATCTCCCTCTCTCTGTATCTCTCTTTCTTCTTTTCCCTCTCTCTCTCTCTCCATTTCCCAACTTCCCTCTCTCTCTCTCCATTTCCCAAAGTCTTTCCCTCTCTT
>NC_081413.1:231643471-231665971 GCF_030272615.1 Cryptomeria japonica
TTCCACAAAGTTCTCCAAAAATGACCCAAGAACTTAGGATCTCTATCGGATATGATTGACAAAGGCAAACCATGCAAACATACTACCTCCTTAAAGAACAATCCAGCAACATGAGAAGCATCATGAGTAGTTTTACATGGAATAAAATGAGCCATTTTTGAAAACCAATCTACTACCACAAATATGCTGTCATAACCGGACTTGGTTCTAGGCAAACCAAGCACAAAATCCATACTAACTGAATCCCATGGTTTAGAAGGAATGGGCAAAGGTGTGTAAAGACTAGCATTAGAGGAATGACCTTTAGATTTTTGACATATCAAACAAGTTTCAACAAATTTCCTAACATCCGTTTGCAACTTAGGCCAATAATAAAACCTCTTGACTGATTCTAAAGTTTTATCCAAACCAAAATGACCTGCCAAGCTGCCACAATGTTTTTCCTTTATAATATTTTCCCTCATTGATCCTTTTGGAACACAAAGTAAACCACCCTTGAAAAGAAGCCCATTCTGAATCAAATAATCAGAAAATTCAGTATGATACCTTGCTGTCATATCCAAACAAACCTGATAAATTTCCTTGAAATCTTCATCCGTAGCATACATGGATGCCATAGCCTCTAAACCAGCACTTTCCAATTGCATAGACTGAATGGCAAGTGTCCTTCTACTCAAAGCATCCGCCACCTTATTAGTAACCCCTTTCTTATGTTTAATGCTAAAAGTATAGGCCTGCAAAAACTCCATCCACTTGACATGTCTATGGTTAAGTTTCTCTTGTCTATTCAGAAAACTAAGTGCATGGTTATCCGTAAAAACAATGAACTCTTTTGGTAAAAGATAATGCCTCCATTTTCTTAATGACTGAACCATAGCATAAAGTTCAAGATCATAAGTAGAATATTTTTGTTTTGCTTCATTTAATTTCTCACTAAAGAAGGCTACAGGTCTACCATCTTGACTAAGAACCCCACCAATAGCCTTATTGCTAGCATCACATTCAACAACAAAAACCTTATAAAAATCCGGTAAAACAAGTACTGGCTGTTCTGATATTTTCTTTTTCAGCAATTCAAAAGATTCATTGGCCTCTTTAGTCCATTGGAAAACACATTTTCTTCCACCTTTAATAGTATCAATAAGTGGAGCACAAATACCATTAAAGTTTCTAATAAACTTTCTATAGAAGCTGCATAAACCATGAAAACTTTTTACCTCCGTGGCTTTAGTAGGTGCTGGCCAATTTAGAATGGCTTCTGCCTTTGAAGGATCCATTTTCAGACTGCCTTTTGAAATTACAAAACCCAAGAACACAAGTTCTTCTTGCATGAATGATAACTTCTCCAAGTTTATCCTCAAGCCTTCTTCATGAAGCTTCCTTAAGACCTGATCCAAATGCTGCAAATGTTCCTCTTTGCTGCCACTAAAAATCAGAATATCATCCAAATATACAACAACAAATTGATGAAGAAAAGGTTTCAGCACTTCATTCATTAAATGCATGAAAGTACTAGGAGCATTGGATAAACCAAAAGGCATAACTATCCATTCAAACAAACCCTCATTAGTTTTGAAAGCGGTTTTCCAATCATCCCCTTCACGTATCTAGATTTGATGATAACCACTTTTAAGATCAATCTTAGAATAGTACTTTGCACCCCCTAAACAATCCATGAGATCTTCCATTCTAGGCATGGGAAACCAGTATCTAATAGTAATCTTATTAATGGCTCTAGAATCTGTACATAATCTCCAAGTACCTTCTTTCTTAGGAGCAAGGACTGCTGGGATAGCACATGGGCTAATACTTTTTCTTATGTAACCTTTGTCTAACAACTCTTGGATTTGTCTTGCAACTTCAGCATTTTGTTCAGGAGTTAGTTTATATGCTGCTTTATTAGGTAAGGTAGCACTCGGAATCAAATCAATACAATGGCTTATTGACCTCTTAGGTGGAAGAGACTCATTGGTACTATTAGCAATAATACCATCATACTTATTCAACAAATCAATTACAACCTTAGGACAAGTACTTTCTTTGGCCTCTAAACTCAATTCCCTGCCCTCATGATTAGTTTCCTTAGGCCTGATTACAACAACAAAACATGGAGGATTTTCCTCCTTAAGACCTTCTAAAAACTCTTTTTCTTTTACAACCATGATATTATTAGACACAACTGAATCATTTGTTACATCCGGTAAAGGTGTCATGACAAAATTTTCACCATTCTTTGTTATATTAAACACATTTGTTTTTCCATTATGTTGGGCATTAGTATCATATTGCCATGGTCTTCCTAAAAGAAGATGACATGCATCCATTTCAACTATCTCACATAAAACTTTATCTTTATAGTCACCAATTTCAAATTCTACCAAGCATTGTTCATTCACAATAGTTTGCTGCTCCTTATTCAACCAAGAAACTTTATAGGGAGTAGGGTGTGGAATTATTTTCAGTTTTAACTTGGTAACCATTTCCAAAGAAACTAGATTTTCAGTAGAGCTGGAATCAACAATTACCTTGCATACTTTACCCTTTGCCTTGCAAGTAGTCTGGAATAAGGATTTCCTTTGAGCTGGTTCCTTGTTGAGTGGTACCAACAACGATCTATTGAACATAAGAGTTTCTCCTTGCACTAGATCAGCATGCTTGGATGAAGCTGTATGGTATGATGAATTGCTTTGGCAATCCTCTTCTTGAATCAATTGTACCCTTCTATCTCCTTGATTGCTGTTGTTGTAGCGTAGAAATTAGGAATCATCAAAATAAGATATATCAATCAAAATGTTAAACATGATAGCTCAATCATAAGAAAACTCATTGAAATGAACCTAATCACAATGCACATTCAATAGAGGTATGAAAATGAAGCATTCAAAAGAAAACATTATGCAAACCAGATTCAAGATTGAATACTCCTTCCATGCGGCTCCATTGTTGTTCTTTCCTCTTCAATAGTTTTGTGGATCTCACCTACAAGTGCTCTCACAATTGAAAGCAAAAAGCTCAAGAGTACTAGAACTAAAATTTGATAGTTTGACAGCAATTCGGATTTCAAGAAGTAATTGAAGGGGATGATTGAAGAAAAATTATCCAATTTATAGAGAAATTGGAGAAATCACAAAATTGGCATGATGCAATTCAAATGGAAATTGCAAATCAATATGTTAATTATGACAAATTATGCAAATTATGCACTTTCCATGCACAATTTTGATTGATTGATTATGACACATTTCATGTCAAAATTGATTGATTATCAATTATGACAATTTCATGACAAATTGACATGCCATTCCCATGGAATTAGGAGATGAAATAGGAGGGAAAAGAATTAGAAATTTGAAAATTAGGAAATTGAAATTGATGACCAATTAGGAAATTGGAATTAGAAATTGATGAAAAATAGGATTTAGTGAATTAGTGAATTAATTAATAATTTTTCATTTATTAATCAATTCACAAAGAAGAATAATTAGCCAATTAAATAAAGATTTAATTGTAATGAGAAGACTTAGGATAAATAAGTAATTTATTTAATCCTAAAGGAAGAAACGACAAATTAGGTTAAATGACTAAATCATAAAACCCTAGAAGACGAATTAGAAATGACAATTAGGTCTTGATTAAAGATAATTAATGTCATGATTTTGAATTGATAAAGGACCAATGCGACAAAATGATTTGATTGATAGATACGCCAATTGACAAGGAACAATGACAAATTGATCCAACTTGACATAATTGAGACAGACAATGATCGATAGCAAAATTGATTGCAAAATGACAAAATTGACAAAATAGATTGCAAGATGACAAGATTAGACATGACCACGATCAATGACAAATTGATCGTAAAACGACAAGATTGAAGGATTGATGATAAATCGACAAGATTGATAAGAGGACAATGATCGATGACAAATTGATCGTAAGATTGACAGGATTGATAAGAGGACAAAACCCTAATTAGGATTGACGATGTCCAAAATGATGAGATTGATGATAAGATTGATAAGATTGACAGGAGGACAAAACCCTAATTAGGATTGACGATGTCCAAAATGATGACAAATGAATACGCACATTGATGCGACAGGATAAAATTGATCAAAATCATGACTGGATAATGTTGTCGAGAAGACCAAATTTGAGGACGAGATGATTGAGGAATGTAGAAGAATGACTCAATGTTCGCAAATGATAAAGACCAAGTGCGTGACATAGGAGAAATGTTAATGCGACGCAAAAACCTAAAATGAGGCAATGCGCAAATGTTAAAGTATGACCTCGCAAGCGTTGACCATTTTTGGGTGTCTACATTTTGCCCCTCTTTGAGACAATGCGATTCTGAGCGTTGTTTCAAAGAACAATAATAAAAATGCCCCAGACAATAATAATGACATATGCATGCCCCCTCGAGGAATTGGCCGGAAACATGCGGAAAAGAGGCCAATTGATCGATAAAAATGACAGGATCGAACGGACCGACAATCGGATATCGGATGCAGGACAAACAATTTGAGGTGCACAAGACCGCGACCAACATAAGATGGAGAGGATGCACGTCCATCTATGCAATGACAAAGAGCTATAAATGAGACCAAGAGGGTGAAAATGACTCATTTGCAGTAGCGAAAAAGGAGGATTTGTTGCTCTGGACAAGGACACTTGCAGACAGATGGCAAACATTCCAATGGCGGATCACCTTGGAGAATGTGTACGCACATTCAGACGACTAGAGGACGTAGGAGCAGCGGTATGTATCTCAAAAACCCATGTTTTGAATTTCATGAATTTTGATGGCTTACGGGACATTGCGGGGCCCACAGGGGATACCAAAATGGTCTCTTGCGCTTGTGTTGTCTAAACCTGCGCTTGTGTAAGGAGTTCTGCGCTTGTGTATGAATACACAAGCGCAATTCATCTAACACAGGCGCAAGTTTCTCCAACACAGGCGCAAGTTGTCAAAAAACCCTAGTTTTGACTTGAAATTGCATGCAAAGGACCTGACAAGGGGGGGGGGTGGGTAGGATAGGCCAATGTAGATGAAAAACACCCCAATTTGGACATGAAAATGAGGAAATGCAACCCGTAGGAGCAAAACCCTAAAACTGACAAAATGATGCCCCGATTGTGATGCAGAGTCGACAATATCCATTGATCGCACGGGAGAATCGACCGGACTGTTTCATGCTACGACATAGACTCAGGAGCACAGAGAGAGACACGTTAGCTGGACTGGGATTGTATTACATCACATATATGTCCGAGATTAGGGCAAACACAGGATTGCTTACTGCATTGGCAGAGCGATGGCATTCGGAGACTTCCTCATTCCATTTGGCGACTGGCGAGGCGACAGTGACTCTAGAGGATGTATGGCGCATCCTCCGCATTCCTATACATGGGGAGATGATAGAGTACGACCCAGTGACAGGGAGAGACGCGTTATGCAGACTGTTTGAGTGTGACGCAGAGGATCTAGACATTGTCGAGAGGGAGATTCGGTGGGAGACTATGGCAGCCGAGTATGAGCAGCGATGTGTGGTGAGGACGATGAGGAGCCAGACTCAGCGGATCAGGAGACTTTGCAGGATATTCCCATAGAGCCAGAGACAGCTAGGACAGAGGAGATGGACATGTACAGGGCTACCATAGCGAGCCAGCAGGATTATATTGCGATATTGGAGAGACAGCATGAGCAGTTCAGAGCGGAGATAGCCAGACTCACAGAGGCTCGGGATACAGCCATAGCTCAGGCACAGCGAGAGGGACAGAGAGTCACTGAGTTCATTGGGTTGATTAGGGATGCCAGTGCACGGGAGATGGCACAAATGCTAGTAGAGACCGGCGAGGAGAGACTGTACTGGAGGACACTATATGAGGGTGTAGTTCCACCGGAGCGGAGAGCACCTTCATATCAGGCACGATCGAGGACAGAGAGCAGGTCACGCTCTCGGAGGACATTGAGCAGCATAGGAGTGAGTGGATCGATGAGACCACCACAACCAGGACCAGGAGGGACATCATCTGCGAGACATGGCAGGGATGAGGAGGACAGAGGGAGCACCCAGTGACAGAGGCACGTGCTCCATATGACAGACAGTGGACATCATGTAGTTTGCCATTATGCAGTCAGCCTGCGGGCCATACTTAGGACAAACAGTCTGATTTTGTACTCCGACATTATGATGATATGTGATATGATAGGCATCGATATGATGGATGCAATATGTTATGACTGATGTAGTGATTTTGCTATGTATGGATGACTTATGTACTGGTTTATGAACATGTATGAATGCATTGTATGTACTTTGGATGTATTTATAATATGAAATGTATAAAATGCGTGATGTAATATGTAATGGAATGCAAATGCATTGACCAAATGTATGCAGGACACAATATGGTTTTGGATATCGGAGCACTAGACCGAACTGACTATCCGACCGGACGGAAGAAGTGTTAGTAAGAAGAAATAAGACAGAGGACAATTAGAGATGATGAAAATTTGCTTTCAGTAATGCACTTTGTAGGTGAGAACCTTTATTTTTATTTAGCAAAATGGATGCGTAGCATCATGGCATTGAAGGCCAGAGCTGAAATGCAACCCGATTGGCAAAAGACAGACACATCACAGACAAACGACAATCACAATCAAAAAAGAAAAGGATCATGAGCCATCCCGGTTACTCTAAATCACTCAGTGACATCATCGAGCAACATAGGGACATGATCGAAGCCAAAGATAAATCAATAAAATGAGAAGACTCACAAATTCAAGCAAATCAAACAAACATCTTGATCTTTATTGTCAAAAGTTGAACGTGCTGATAGGACGATCATGCTGTCTGGTTTCAGGAAATGTGGTACCCCGTCTAAGACAGGACACAGTCTGGTTTCGAGTATACCACACCCTATATAAGACCCATGATAATGTGACAAGGACAAATGATTTTCGATGCTGATATTCGATTGATATGACAATTTTGATCAATTGGAATGTTTGATTTGGATTGAAAAAGTTCATCTGTTAAAGCATGATTTCATTAAAGCATAGCGTATGATTGCGAATGTCATTGGAGGAATGCTCAGTGATCTGTCGATGCACAAAAAGGGATAATTATTGCAAAAATGCATGTTTTTGGTTTTTTGGAGTTTTACAATTTTTTTGTGTTCATTCTTTTTCAGGACTTTATTTGATTTTTATGGATTTTTTTCAGGACATTTTTCGATTTTTATGGATTTATTTCAGGACATTTTTCAATTTTTATGATTTTTTTCAGGACATTTTGAGATTTTTATGAATTTTTTCAGGACATTTTTCAATTTTTATGACTTTTTTCAGGACATTTTGAGATTTTTATGAATTTTTTCAGGACATTATTTGATTTTTAGAATTTTTTTCAGGACATTTTGAGATTTTTATGAATTTTTTCAGGACATTTTTCGATTTTTATGGATTTTTTTCAGGACATTTTGCCATTTTTATGATTTTTTTCAAATTTTGCCCCCAGTGTCTAGCAAGGCAAGGAATATGACAGGTGAATAAATAGGCTTGCTGAAATGATGGTGGATAGAGGGAAAACACAGGCCTTTTAATATGGAGACAACGCAGATGCAATTTCCAAGAGCTATTACGTGATGGGACAAGAGACTGGATATGACAATGTATAGCAATGACATGGCATGAGGGACATGTCAAGAGGTTTTTGAAACCATGCTTAAATTTGCATCCTTATATTAGATCAAGATCAAGGAATGAAACAGAGTGTATGGATAGCGATAAGATATGGATAGGATAAGCAAGACCAAGAATGGATAAGGGACATGGATTGAAGGTCAGGATAGGCTAAGGGATAGTGGCAGAAAGTTGCAATAAGCTAGGGAATATGGATGAAAGATTGTAATAAGCAATTGGATAAATGACCAAAAGCTATGATAGACTAAAAGCTGCAAACAAGATACATGATGCTCATGACGACCGTCAGCCTTGTCAAGATCAAAGGAGGAAAGAGGAAAATGGACATGAGGGACAACAGGATAATGGAGGGTAATGACAGGGGTATGATAGGATAATGAAGTGCAACAGGATATGAAGGAGGAAACCTACCCCCAAGTGTGATGTGCAAGAAGTTCATCGATTACGCATGACGCCTGTTTGCCAGGTTTTCATCATGGTACTTGCCCAAGGCGCCTGTTTGCCAGGTTTTCACCAATGGACGAATTATTTTTCTTTTACTATTTTTTTTCTTTTGTCTTTTTTTTTTTTTTCACTTTTTTGATTTTTTTCAGAAGAAGATGGACACATGATAGGGGATGGAAGAAGGACTCAAGCGTCTTTTTGTTTGGATAGTAGCCTTGAAAAAAATGGACCATGACCTTTAAAAGTATGCTCAAAGACGTTGGTGGGATAAGGACATGGAAAATGAGATGAAACTAAGGCGAGTATTTATGCAAAGGATGGGACGAGAGGGATGGAAGGATGGAAAATATGCATTGGACAATGGATAGGGTATTGGAAGAACTGGGCTTGAGTGGATGAAAATGAAGGCAAGATCAACATTGGCACACACCTTGAGGGGTGATGGACTGATGGAGGAAAGACGTATTTTGGATATTGAGATTTTGATGGAGGAATAGCTTGGGATTTTGGGACATAAGAGCCCAAAATGGATGATGAAGGTGATGGAGAAATAGACTTGGACAATTTGGATGGAGGAATAGCAACTTTGGATGCCAAGTTGGATATTTCTTTAGGCTTTTGTGCTTCAAGGAGCTTCTTAGGGATCCACATGGTTTTTGATTTTTCATGCTTTTGTGGTTCCTTGGAGTGCATTGGTTGCACAAGGGATTTAGGAACCCATATATATTTTGACCTTGCTTTATTTTGCTCAGTGGGCCTTTGTGGCCTTTTGGATATTTCTTTTTCTTTATAGATCAATTTGTTCTTTGTTTTGACATGTCGATTATATTGGACATGTTGATCCTTAAATACATGTGGATTGCTAGACTTATGACTTTTACACTTGGCATCCAAATTGCTTGGCAGAGGGAATGAATGTCGGTGTGGATGGGAATGATATGGAGTTCTTTTGGATTGGTGGAAAGTTCTCCAAGATGTGTGCCTTTGTTGATGTTGCATAGGAGATGGAGGGATATAGGGACCTAGAATGGATGGAAGCAATGATGGGGAAGGTGGACATTTGGATTTTGACTTTGAAGGGATACCAACGCCTTGAGTGTGAGCTCTGTAGCCATGACCATTAGTATATTCTTTGATATGAAGGGGTTCTTGCTTATGAAGGTCTACCCCTTTGCCTTTATGAATATCTTGACTTGTAGGATACTCTTTTCTTTGGGAAGAAGACGCGAGTTCATTATGAGGTGGATATGATATGAGAGAAATAATTAGATCTTGAAGTGGATCGGATTGCACCAAAGTGGAAGAACCCATTATGCATGTCGAGGGTTCATGAACATCTTGCACTGACACATTAGAATCATGAGGGGGGTTAGGATCATGAGGGGGACTAGGATTATGTATTGGACAAGGTTCAATGATAGGCTCTTCAAGAGATGGAATGGGAGAAATAATGGGATCGTCAAAAGAAATGCGATCTTGGAGTGTATATGGGGGATTAGGACAAGGAGATGGAGGAACAAGTGGATCTTGTGGAGGATTTGAAGGAATGATTTGATCTTGACAAGGAGGAAGATCATTGGAATCCTCTTTAAAGGTGCTTTGCTCTTGACTTTCAATGGGATCATCGGAAAGAATGGAAGGGATATCTTGATCTTTCTGAGGAAGTGGAATATCAATGGGATTTGAAAGGACATTTTGCTCATTAAATGGAATGGGATCCTTTGGGATCGAATGGACTGGGATATCTTGATCTTGCCCGGGGAATGGAGTGCCAATAGGACTTTGGATAGGATGTACAAGAATAGGGGAATCATTATGAGTGTCTGGGGAAATGGGATCTTGGTCAACAATTGGATGGGGTGATAAGGTTTCAGGATCTTGATCTTGATTTGCTTTAGGACTCATTTCTTCGTGCTCTAAATTATCCTCTTGACATGAGGTTGGACTTTGGATATGCATGGAGGATTCTGACAAGGGATTAATGCTTTGGCATGAAGGAAAGGCACTTTGAAAATTTGTGATGGATTCTGGCAAGGAATCAATGCTTGAACATGAGGAAGAGGGACTTCGAATGGGGTCCTCTAAAACAGGTAATGGCAATAAAGTGCATGGTGGCATTGGGTCTTGTATTTCTGAAATATGACAAGGATGTGCGTCACAAATTGGATTATCGTGGCAATCAATTATGGATAGCTCTTGGATAATTGCATCCTTGGGTGTATTGTTTGATGAGGACAATATGGAAGGTTCTTGTGAAACTTTTAAAGATGTAGGGATAGATGCCACTGGAGAGTCAATTTGCTTGTGGGGAGATGAGGCATTGCTAGACATAAGTGTATTATCTTTATCTTCCTCAAAAGACTCACTTAGTTTTTTCCTTAAGAGCATTGCAATAAGGCCACCCTTCTTTTTAGGTTTTGACATGATTGGACTTGGAATTTGAACTTGTTTTTGATTTGATGTCATGTTTTGATATTGGACTTGATGTTGATCAGATTGGTTTGACATGTTTGAAACTTGGGTTGGTGTGTGTTGCAACCTTTGTTTTTGAATGTTTTGTGGCAGTTGTTGACATTGATATGTTGATTGAACTTGAACTTGTTTTTGATTTGATGTCATTTTCTGATATTGAACTAGATGTTGATCATTTTGGTTTGACATGTTCAAAATTCGGCTTGGTGCATGTTGCAAGTTTTGTTTTTGAATTGGTGATTGTGGTTGTTGACATTGATATTCCACCATTGGTTGAACCATTTGTTGACATTGTATAGTTGGTTGGACATATTGTTGAAATTGAACCATTGGTTGTGTTGGTTGCATATGTTGAACAATTGGTTGTGTCATTGGTTGTGATGGTTGAAAATGTGATTGATAGTAAACACCTTCTTGTTCTTGTTGTGGAGGCACATAATGTTGAAATTGATGTTGTCTCCTTTCTTGTAATTGTTTCATCATCTCTATTTGGGAGAGGAGAGCTGGTATGTCTGATCGTTCAAGAAGAGATCTTACATTAATTGGCTCAAAATTTTGACCTGGAAATTTTCGAAACATTTTGGACATTTGAGATCTTATCTTCTCACTGTTTATCACTTTTTGCTCCAATATCTCCTTTTCTTGAGCTAGTTTCTCCTCTAGTTTTTGTATTTGGACATTTAAATCATCATGATAAGTTTGACCAATGTTGCTTTGTTGTTGGGTTGAATAGAATTGTGATTGCCTTGGATTAAAATTTGATTGCATTGTCGGTTGATATGTCAAACTTTGTTGCATCATTGGTTCTTGGAATCTTGTTTCAATAGACATGTCACTTATGCAAATGCAATATTTTTGGAATTTTTCAAGGATAATATATGATATGCAACTAAATGCAAACTAAAATAGATGAAAATGCAATCTATGTTTTTGGTTGTTTTAAAAGATTTTGACAAACTTTTGAAATGCAAATCTAAGAGATGGACCCTTAGGAAATTGAAATGATGTCTAGACCTCAAAGAACAAAAGGACCAAGTGACAAAAGGACAAATTGACAATGTCTCACCTATACGCTTGGATACTAAGCTAGGTTTGACGAAATGATATTGATGACAAAAAGGACAAAAGACTTGATGAGGTCTAGACTTCTTAACAATGACTTAGGGTTTATCAAAGATTTGGATTGCTTAAGTATGACAAGACCTAGGTTTGACACTATATGCGAAAGGATAATTAATATGCAAATGATCTTAATATGATATGACAATGACTTAGGCTTAATGAAGAGACTTGGGATATGCAAATGCAAATGCAAATGTATGACAATGGTATGACTTTAATGCAAGAGGACATATGCAAATGATCTTAATATGATATGACAATGACTTAGGTTTAATGAAGAGACTTGGGATATGCAAATGCAAATGTATGACAATGTCAACCTAAGATGAAACCTAAGGTTTAATTATGAAATGATATTACTCTTATGCAAGAGGACTCATGTAAATGGATGACTTTTATTGATATGCAAAATAAGTATGACTTAGGTGAATCCTAACTTTGATACTTGATAATGAACTTGCAAAATACAAACTAGGATGAACCTAAATGCAAGTGACATAAGAGTTGAAACAAGTTTTTGACCAATGTTGGACAACCATGCTTTAGGAATATGATCTTTGAATCTTGTTGAATGTTTGTTGGATGAATATCTTTTGTGTTTAATCTTGTTTTGATCAATGTGTTTTGCTTTTTGAAATAGGATATCATTCAACTTTTGACAATCAAAGAATACAAGATGTTACAACTTAGACTCAAGACAATCATGCTCATTTCCACATTCCCTAGGGTAGGCAAAGACATTAGGTACTTGAGAGGTAGACTCATTATGGGATTCAAGGAGAATACATAGATGCTTGACCCCACGGGCTCCCCTCCACGGCACTCACTTCTCAGGGCAGCCAAGCATCAGTCCCCATGGAATCTCCCCATGGCGAACTTAGTATCTCTTCCAAGTATCCGAATTTGTCCTTCTCAAGCAACTAGAAGGGTTTTTGGCTTCTAAAACAAGGTATGTAGTAAGGATTTCTGTTAAGCATTACTCCTTGATGTCATGCAAGCATGATTGAGACATTAAGCCCATCAAGATACCAAACAAATGTAGTCGCGCAAGCACGATTTAGACCAAGAGGCCCTACTTAGATGTTGATATGAGAAAGAGTTTCAAGGGGCATCACTTCCCAAGTAACTACAATTCCCACGTAACACTTCCTTCAAAGCTTTCGCTCATCGGGTATTTTTTTATAGTGAGTTAGAATGCCAAGGAATTCTAGCCGTACTCACTTTGGGTCGTTCCCTTCTCACGATTATCACTCGCTTGCAAAAGCAAAGTGGTCGGGAAGGCAGGCCCTCTAATGGAGACAAACAATCAACAACACAAGCATGGTATCGAAGATCTGGATTTCTGATCACCCTATGAAGGATGAGAGCATACTCTCCTACTCCAATGTCACACTTAACAATCAAAGCAAACAAAGGTTCATTTCCACCTATTTATAAATCACTAAGTGCCTAATTAAAAAAAACACAAACACAAAAGTTTGGTTGTTTCTCCAAGGCAACCTGCAAAACCCAAGTTAGATGTTTGATTTGTTGTCTTTGACCATCGAATCTGCACAAAACATGTTAGTAGTTGGATTTGTAGTCTTTGCCATGCATACGCCAAGATCCTGCACAAATAATCAGTACCAAAATCTAAAACACAGATGATCTGATTTATAAAAACTATCAAAATTTCAGTCCACTTTGAGAAGGCATAACTTTCTCATCCTAGCTCCGAATTACAAACCGTTTAATGCGTTAGAAAGGTATTCAAATAATCTAGAACCAAATTTCGGAAACATCGAAGATGTCTCTTCATGTTTACGGGCACCATATTTGTCCACAAATGCACCGAAGACCCTCAAAATTGCAATTTACTAAAACATATAAAATTTTTCAAGTAAAAACTGCATTTTTCACCTCTGTTCTGGACTTGACACAGGCGCAGAAGTCATGACACAGGCGCAAGATGTCTGACACAAGCGCAGAATGTCTTGACACAGGCGCAATACTCTTCAACACAGGCGCAAGATGCTTAACACAGGCGCAGGATGTGTCCAGAATGCACTGCACGACCCTGTTTTTGAGTTTTGACCTGCAAATCAGCTTAGAAGCACTCCAAAACACAGTAAGATGGTTAGAAGGTTAGTATTCACGTCGGGTTCACCATTTAATGTAACATAGAAATTAGGAATCATCAAAATAAGATATATCAATCAAAACGTTAAACATGGTAGCTCAATCATAAGAAAACTCATTGAAATGAACCTAATCACAATGCACATTCAATAGAGGTATGAAAATGAAGCATTCAAAAGAAAACATTATGCAAACCAGATTCAAGATTGAATACTCCTTCCATGCGGCTCCATTGTTGTTCTTTCCTCTTCAATAGTTTTGTGGATCTCACCTACAAGTGCTCTCACAATTGAAAGCAAAAAGCTCAAGAGTACTAGAACTAAAATTTGATAGTTTGACAGCAATTCGGATTTCAAGAAGTAATTGAAGGGGATGATTGAAGAAAAATTATCCAATTTATAGAGAAATTGGAGAAATCACAAAATTGGCATGATGCAATTCAAATGGAAATTGCAAATCAATATGTTAATTATGACAAATTATGCAAATTATGCACTTTCCATGCACAATTTTGATTGATTGATTATGACACATTTCATGTCAAAATTGATTGATTATCAATTATGACAATTTCATGACAAATTGACATGCCATTCCCATGGAATTAGGAGATGAAATAGGAGGGAAAAGAATTAGAAATTTGAAAATTAGGAAATTGAAATTGATGACCAATTAGGAAATTGGAATTAGAAATTGATGAAAAATAGGATTTAGTGAATTAGTGAATTAATTAATAATTTTTCATTTATTAATCAATTCACAAAGAAGAATAATTAGCCAATTAAATAAAGATTTAATTGTAATGAGAAGACTTAGGATAAATAAGTAATTTATTTAATCCTAAAGGAAGAAACGACAAATTAGGTTAAATGACTAAATCATAAAACCCTAGAAGACGAATTAGAAATGACAATTAGGTCTTGATTAAAGATAATTAATGTCATGATTTTGAATTGATAAAGGACCAATGCGACAAAATGATTTGATTGATAGATACGCCAATTGACAAGGAACAATGACAAATTGATCCAACTTGACATAATTGAGACAGACAATGATCGATAGCAAAATTGATTGCAAAATGACAAAATTGACAAAATAGATTGCAAGATGACAAGATTAGACATGACCACGATCAATGACAAATTGATCGTAAAACGACAAGATTGAAGGATTGATGATAAATCGACAAGATTGATAAGAGGACAATGATCGATGACAAATTGATCGTAAGATTGACAGGATTGATAAGAGGACAAAACCCTAATTAGGATTGACGATGTCCAAAATGATGAGATTGATGATAAGATTGATAAGATTGACAGGAGGACAAAACCCTAATTAGGATTGACGATGTCCAAAATGATGACAAATGAATACGCACATTGATGCGACAGGATAAAATTGATCAAAATCATGACTGGATAATGTTGTCGAGAAGACCAAATTTGAGGACGAGATGATTGAGGAATGTAGAAGAATGACTCAATGTTCGCAAATGATAAAGACCAAGTGCGTGACATAGGAGAAATGTTAATGCGACGCAAAAACCTAAAATGAGGCAATGCGCAAATGTTAAAGTATGACCTCGCAAGCGTTGACCATTTTTGGGTGTCTACAGTTGTCATTCTTTTGTGGACATCTGAAAGATTGATGCCCAACTTGGTTACATGAGAAGCACCTTCCGGTGAACACATTAGGGCCTCTTCCTCTTGATCTTCCCCTGCCATTATTTGACCCTCTTCCTCTGAATGAACCTCTGCCACCAGCATCATTATCAGCACTTTGATTGCTGCTTTCACCTTGGGACTTAGGAAAAGTTCCTCTCCCATTGAACCTACCTCTTCCACGGAATGAGTTTCCTCTTCCCTTACTTTGTTCTCCTCTTCTTTTTTGTTTTTCCTCAATCTTGAGGGCAAGCTGAAAACATTTGTGGACTGATTCCACATTAACCAATGTCAATTCATCTTGGATGCTATATTTCAATCCATTGATATACCTTGCAAGTTTTTGTTTTTCAGTTTCAAACATTTTGGCCTTCAAGGTCAAATTGTGAAATTCTTGAGTATAGGTACTCACATCAAGATCTTTTTGCTTCAAATTTTGAAGCTTCTTATGAAGGGTCACTTCATAATCATCCGGTACAAACTGTCTTTTCAATTCTGCCTTCATTCTGGTCCAAGTGGAAATGACCTCCTTTCCCTCTTCCAATCTCTCATATTGTAGAAAATTCCACCAACTAAGCGCTGGCCCCTTCAATTTTGACTTTTCCAACTTCACCCTTTGGCTTGGAAGTACTACCTCACACTCAAAATAATTCTCCAAAGCTTCTATCCAATCCATGCATTCTTCTGGTTTCAATTTGCCATGGAACAAAGGAATATCATTCCTATCCTTTACTCCTACCCTCTCTAGGGCTGCAAGCATTGCCCTTTGATCCTCCGGCATATTGGCTTGACCGGCTGGATCTTGCTCTTCTTCTTCTTCTTTTGACTCTTCTTGGCCTCCTCTCCTCATTTGGCCTTTCAACTTATCTAACTCTCTCTTCATTGCTCTATTCTCCTCTCTGACAGCCCTACTCTCTGCCATTTGCTCTTTGACTATTTTAGCCAATTCTACATTGGTGATTCTGATAGGGATTTCATCTCCATCCGCCATCTTGTTATTCCCAAAAAGGTATCTTGTGGATCTGATACCACTTGATGCAGAGCGCTACAACGCTAAACTTGGTTAGCCCAAACAAATACAGTGATATTCAATAAGAAATCCAGACTGTTCTTCTAGCATTTGATGAATAAAAGGAAATGCATTGTTCAACCATTAAAATCATTACAAAATGAATTCTTAATAAAAAAAAACAATAATCCACTACCACCAGTTCGACACAAATCTGAATTTTAACATGTTCAGATGCTAGTCCACTAACTCCGGAAAGATATTTGCCAAACTCTGTTTCCTACTGAGGTCTACAGTTCTCTAAAGATGTATTACTATTGAACTTTTGAGTTTTAATGCCTTGCTGGTTTTCCAACTACACACATATACTGTGGTTTATTCACAAATATACTTGATTTGATTCGTTCCCCTGTTCTGTTTGTAGCATAATTAGATAGCATCAAAATTCAACAAAACTCGTTTACACTCAGGAATCCCAATCCCCTAGTTGATCAGGCTAGTTTAGGCTTCGACTAGTTTGTCAAGCTTTGGAACCCAATGCCAATGTAAGGTATTAATTTTGTGCAATAAACAGGGGTTTTAATTTAAATTTTCATTTCTTTCCACAAACTATCGGCAGTGTAAATCCCATTTCTGGTTCAAACTTTTGACTATGGTGTTTGATTATTGATTCCCAATCAATCCCTTCAAGTTTTGGATCAACTCACATTCCAAAATCGGTTTCAACATAAACTGTTGCAACAGTCCCATTAACATTCAGTCCGCTAGACCCAAGCCAATATCATGGTCTTCTGAATTCATTTACTACACATTCAAACTTGAGCGATAACCATAACGAAACAACTCCAAACTGTTATTGAACAATTAAACTATTTTTGATAACCGGGTTTGATTTCAACACAGTCATATGCCGTACGGGCTAGGGTACGCTAGATCAATGGTTTAATCTCAAGAAACAGAGGCGATGACCGCCAGATCTAACAATGTTGTTTTGGTATAACTCTGTTGAACATTGTCTTTGAAGCATTTATCACTTCAACAGTCTTGAGTGTTGAAAACATTAAAGATATTTGCCCTAAACTATTCTTCACCAGTCAGCATTATGATTCCCGTGGTGGAAGAATAGTTTGGAACTAAGTTTGCATAACAATGTGATAATACAGCTTCCTCTAATTAGATTATTCAAACTTTTGTTTGTACAAATTACAACCTAATCAAAGCGGCGCAGTTACATGACTAAGCCATTGTGTTTACCGCAGAAAATACATTCACAGTGTATCAATGCACTTCAAACCGAAAATCGAACAAAGAGTTCTTTCAATTAAAAGAAACAAGGCATTCAAACCGCTTACAGATTTTGAATGTGAACCCGTTTAAAATGCTTTTACATCCGATTTGCATCTGTTCCACATTCCATTACTTTGAACCCTATTTTGATCAAGACAACCGAATTGCAGAAAGAATCATGAAATAAGGGACCTTCTCGAAACTGTTGTTTGTGTTTTTATTTCCTTTGCTTTGCTGACTCTCTTGTTCCAACCATTAGTTGGACACACTTTTATACACAGCAACAGACACCCAACCGGTGCAAACCAGTTGGGGTCGTTGATACAACTGAACCTGTAGAGACCGCAACAACAAAGATGTAATAAGAATCTCCGCTAAACATAGTAACTCCGAAACAGCATTAACGAAAAACAAAGCACAACAAAAGTCCAATGGACTAAGAGTTATTGGCTTATAGAAATACCAATAAAACTCTTGACCATACAACAAATGGACTAATTCACTTATTCCCTTTATTACAACACAAACTGAACAAAAGAAAACCAAACCAAAATCCTTGTGGACTAAGACTCCACAGCTTATAAGCATGCTATAGGTAGTCATCACCACACAATAGGAGAGAGATGATCGTAAATGATCAAACTCAAATTATTACAAACAATTAAACTAGAACTATCCTATTACCACAAGTGCCCTGCACCACTCTCTCTCTCTCCTTATCCTATTCTCCCTCTTACTCCCATCTCCCTTTCTCTCTCTCTCTCACTCTCTCTCTCTCTCACTATCTCTCATTATCCTTGTCTTTCCCTCTCTTCCTATCCTAGTCTTTCCATCTCTTCCTATGTTAATCTCCCTCTCTTTCTCTCTATCTCTCTCTCTGCTTTTCCCTCTCTCTCTCTCTCTCACTCCTCTCTCTCTCTCTTTTTCTCTCTCTCTCTCTCTCCTTATCCTATTCTCCCTTTTACTCCCATCTCCCTCTCTCTCTCTCTCTCTCACTCCTCTCTCTCTCACTCCTCTCTCTCTCTCTTTGTCTCTCTCTCTCTCTTTCTCCTCTATCTCTCTCTATGTCTCTGTCTCTCTCTCTTGTTATCCTAGTCTTTCCCTCTCTTCCTATCCTAGTCTTTCCATCTCTTCCTATCCTAATCTCCCTCTATCTCTCTCTCTCTTTGTTTCTCCTCTGTCTCTATCTCTGTCTCTCTCTCTCTTGTTATCCTAGTCTTTCCCTCTCTTCCTATCCTAGTCTTTCCATCTCTTCCTATCCTAATCTCCATCTCTCTCTATCTCTCTCTCTCTCTCCTTTTCCCTCTCTCTCTCTCTCATTATCCTAGTCTTTCCATCTCTTCCTATCCTAATCTTCCTCCCTCTCTCGGTCTGTATCTCTATCTTTGTCTCTCTGTCTCTCTATCTCATTCTCTCTCTCCCCCCTCTCTCTCTCTTACCCCCTCCCTCCCTCCAGGCTCTCCCTATCTATCTCCACCCCCATCTCTCTCTATCTCTCTCTATCTCTTTGTCTCTATATCTCTCTCTCTCTAACTCTCTCTCTTTCTCCTCTCTCTCTGTCTCTCTCTTCTTCCCCCCCTCTATCCTTTTCCTAATCTCCCTCTCTCTCTCTCCCTCTCTCTCCATCTCCCCCTCTCCATTTCCCAATCTCCCTATCTCTCTGCTCCTCATTCTCTCTATCTCTCCTTCTCTTCCTATCCCCTACTCTCTCTCTCTCTCTCTCTCTCTCTCTCTCTTGTTATCCTAGTCTTTGCTTCTCTTCCTATCCTAGTCTTTCGATCTCTTCCTATCCTAATCTCCCTCCCTCTCTCTCTCTGTCTGTCTGTCTCTCTCTCTCTCTCTTTCTCTCTCTCCCCCTCTCTCTCTCTTACCCAATCCCTCCCTCCATCCTCTCCCTCTCTATCTCCACCCCCATCTCTCTCTCCCCCCTCTCTTTCTCTCTTACCCACTCCCTCCCTCCATCCTCTCTCTCTCTCTCTCTCTCTCCCCTTATCCTAGTCTATCCATCTCTTCCTATCCTAGTCTTTCCATCTCTTCCTATCCTAATCTCCGTCCCTCTCTCTGTGTCTCTCTGTGTCTCTCTCTCTCTCTTTCTCTCTCTCCCCCCTCTCTCTCTTTCTTACCCCATCCCTCCCTCCATCCTCTCCCTCTCTATCTCCACCCCCATCTCTCTCTCTCTCCCCCCTCTCTTTCTCTTTTACCCACTCCCTCCCTCCATCCTCTCTCTCTCTCTCTCTATCTCTCTCTCTGCTTATCCTAGTCTTTCCATCTCTTCCTATCCTAGTCTTTCCATCTCTTCCTATCCTAATCTCCCTCTCTCTCTCTCTCTCCATTTCCCAACTTCCCTCTCTCTCTCTCTCTTTCTCTCTCCCACTCTCTCATGTTATCCTAGTCTCTCTCTCTCTCTTTTTCCTCCCTCTATCTCTCTCTATTTCTCCTCTTTCTCTCTATCTCTCTTTCTCTATCTATCTCTCTCTCTCTCGCTCTCGTTATCCTAGTCTTTCCCTCTCATGCTATCCTAGTCTTTCCATGTCTTCCTATCCTATTCTCCCTCTCTCTCTCTCTCTCTCTTTCTCTTTTTATCCTATTCTACCTCTTGCTCCCCTCCCTCTTGCTCCTCTCTCTCTCTCTCTCTCTCTCTCTCTCTCTCTCTCTCTCTCTCTCTCTCTCTCTCTCTCTCTCTCTCTCTCTCTTTGTCTCTCCTTATCCTAATCACCCTCTTTCTCTCTCTCTCTCCTTATCCTAGTCTTTCCATCTCTTCCTATCCTAATCTCCCTCTCTGTCTCTCTCTACTTTTCCCTCTCTCTCTCTCTCTACTTTTCTCTCTCTCTCTCTCTCTCTCTCTCTCTCTCTCTCTCTCTCTCTCTCTCTACTTTTCTCCTATTCTCCCTCTTGCTCCCCTCTCCCTTTTGCTCCTCCTCTTTGTCTCTATCTTTCCTTCTCTTCCTATCAACTATTCTCTCTCTCTCTCTCTCTTTGTCCTTATCCTATTCTCTCCCTCTCTCTCCCTCTCCCCCTGTCCATTTCCCAATCTCCCTATCTGTCTCCTCCTCTTTCTCTCTATCTCTCCTGCTCTTCCTATCCCCTATTCTCTCTCTCTCTCTCTCTCGCTCCTTCTCTTCCTATCCCCTACTCTCTCTCTCTCTTGTTATCCTAGTCTTTGCGTCTCTTTCTATCCTAGTCTTTCCATCTCTTCCTATCCTAATCTCCCTCCCTCTCTCTCTCTCTCCTTCTCTTCCTATCCCCTACTCTCTCTCTCTTGTTATCCTAGTCCTTCCATCTCTTCCTATCCTAGTCTTTCCATCTCTTCCTATTCTAATCTCCCTCCCTCACTCTCTCTCTCTCCTTCTCTTCCTATCCCCTACTATCTCTCTCTCTCTTGATATCCTATTCTTTCCTTCTCTTCCTATCCTAGTCTTTCCCTCTCTTTGTATCCTAATCTACCTCTCTCTCTCTCTCTCTCTCTTTATCTCTAGTCTTTCCCTCTCTTTGTATCCTAATCTACCTCTCCTCTCTCTCTTTGTGCTCTCTTATCTCTTTCTCATCTCTCTCTATCGTTGTCTCTCTCTCTCTATTTCTCCCTCTCTTCTCTTCTCTCTCATCCATTTCCATCTCTCCCTCATTATCCTAGTCTTTCCCTCTGTTCCTATCATAGTCTTTCCATCTCTTCCTATCCTAATCTCCCTCTCTCTCTCTGTATCTCTCTCTTTCTCTCTCTGTCTCCTTTTCCCTCTCTCTCTCTCTCTCCATTTCCTAACTTCCCTCTCTCTCCCTCTACCCATCTCCTTTTACCAATCTCCCCCTCTCCTTTTCCTAATCACAATCTCTCTTTCTCTCTCTCCCCTTATCCTAGTCTTTCCATCTCTTCCTATCCTAGTCTTTCCATCTCTTCCTATCCTAATCTCCCTCTCTCTCTCACTGTGTGTCTTTGTGTCTCTCTCTCTCACTCCTCTCTCTCTCATTCTCCTATTTCTCTGTCTCTCTGTCTCTCTGTCTCTCTCTATCACTCTCTCTCTCCATTTCCCTCTCTCTCTCTCTCCATATCCAAACTTCCCTCTCACTCTCTCTCTCTCTGTCTCTCTATCTCTCCCTTTCCTTCTCTCCATTTCCCAATCTCCCTATCTCTCTCCTCATCTTCCTCTCTATCTATCCTTCTCTTCCTATCAACTATTCTCTCTCTCTCTCTCCCCCTCTCTCTCTTGTAATCCTAATCTATACCTCTCTTCCTATCCTAGACTTTCCATCTCTTCCTATCCTAATCTATCTCTCTCTCTCTCTACATTTCCCTCTCTCTCTCTCTCTCCTTATCCTATTCTCTCCCTCTCTCTCCCTCTCCCCCTCTCCATTTCCCAATCTCCCTATCTCTCTCCTCCTCTTTCTCTCTATCTCTCCTCTTCCTATCCCCTATTCTTTGTCTCTCTCTTCTTATCATATTCTCCCTCTTACTCCCCTCTCCCTCTCTCTCTCTTTCTCACTCCCTCTCTCTCTCTCACTCCTCTCTCTCTCTCTTTGTCTCTCTGTCCCTTTCTACTCTCTCTCTATCTCTGTCTATGTCTCTCTCTCTTGTTATCCTACTCTCTCCCTCTCTTCCTATCCTAGTCTTTCCATCTCTCTCTCTCTTTCTCTCCTCATCCTATTCTCTCCCTCTCTCTCCCTCTCCCCCTCTC
>NC_081413.1:231670971-231679323 GCF_030272615.1 Cryptomeria japonica
AGTCTTTCCATCTCTTCCTATGCTAATCTCCCTCTCTTTCTCTCTATCTCTCTCTCTCTGCTTTTCCCTCTCTCTCTCTTTCTCACTCCTCTCTCTATCCCTCTCTCTTTTTCTCTCTCTCTCTCTCTCTCTCCTTATCCTATTCTCCCTCTTACTCCCATCTGCCTCTCTCTCTCTCTCTCTCTCTCTCTCGCTCTCTGTCTCTCTCTCACTATCTCTCATTATCCTTGTCTTTCCCTCTCTTCCTATCCTAGTCTTTCCATCTCTTCCTATGCTAATCTCCCTCTCTTTCTCTCTATCTCTCTCTCTCTGCTTTTCCCTCTCTCTCTCACTCCTCTCTCTCTCTCTTTCTCTCTCTCTCTCTCTCCTTATCCTGTTCTCCCTTTTACTCCCATCTCCCTCTCTCTCTCTCTCATTCCTCTCTCTCTCTCTCTTTGTCTCTCTCTCTCTTTCTCCTCTCTCTCTATGTTTCTATCTCTCTCTCTTGTTATCCTAGTCTTTCCCTCTCTTCCTATCCTAGTCTTTCCATCTCTCTCTTTCTCCTCTATCTCTATCTCTGTCTCTCTCTCTTGTTATCCTAGTCTTTTCCTCTCTTCCTATCCTAGTCTTTCCATCTCTTCCTATCCTAATCTCCCTCTCTCTCTCTCTCTCTCTCATTATCCTAGTCTTTCCATCTCTTCCTATTCTAATCTTCCTCCCTCTCTTGGTCTCTATCTTTGTCTTTGTCTCTCTGTCTCTCTGTCTCTTTCTCTCTCTCCCCCCTCTCTCTCTCTTACCCCGTCCCTCCCTCCAAGCTCTCCCTATCTATCTCCACCCCCATCTCTCACTATCTCTCTCTGTCTTTTTGTCTCTATGTCTCTCTCTCTCTCTAACTGTCTCTCTTTCTCCTCTCTCTCTTTCTCTCTCTTCTTCTCCCCCTCTATCCTTTTCCTAATCTCCCTCTCTCTCTCTCTCTCCCTCTCTCTCCGTCTCCCCCTCTCCATTTCCCAATCTACCTATCTCTCTGCTCCTCATTCTCTCTATCTCTCCTCTTCCTATCCCCTACTCACTCTCTCTCTCTCTCTCTTGTTATCCTAGTCTTTTCTCCTCTTCCTATCCTAGTCTTTCCAGCTCTTCCTATCCTAATCTCCCTCCCTCTCTCTCTCTCTGTCTATCTCTCTCTATCTCTTTCTCTCTCTCTCCCCCTCTCTCTCTCTCTTACCCCATCCCTCCCTCCATCCTCTCCCTCTCTATCTCCACCCCAATCTCTCTCTCTCCCCCTCTCTTTCTCTCTCTTACCCACTCCCTCCCTCCATCGTCTCTCTCTCTCTCTCTCCCCTTATCCTAGTCTTTCCATCTCTTCCTATCCTAATCACCCTCTCTCTTTGTCTCTCTCTATCTCTGTCTCTCTCTCCCCCCTCTCTCTCTTTCTTACCCCATCCCTCCCTCCATCCTCTCTCTCTATCTCCACCCCCATCTCTCTCTCTCTCCCCACTCTCTTTCTCTATCTTACCCACTCCTCCCTCCATCCTCTCTCTCTCTCCCTATCTCTCTCTCTCTCCGCTTATCCTAGTCTTTCCATCTCTTCCTATCCTAGTCTTTCCATCTCTTCCTATCCTAATCTCCCTCTCTCTCTATCTCTCTCTCTCTCTCTCTGTCTCTCTTTCTCCTATGTCTTTGTCTCTCTCTCTCTATCTCTCTCTCTCCCCTTATCCTAGTCTTTCCATCTCTTCCTATCCTAGTCTTTCCATCTCTTCCTATCCTAATCTCCCTCTCTCTCTCTCCATTTCCAAACTTCCCTCTCTCTCTCTCACTCTTTCTCTCTCTCTCTCTCATGTTATCCTAGTCTCTCTCTCTCTTTCTCCTCTCTCTATCTCTCTCTATTTCTCCTCTCTCTCCCTATCTCTTTGTCTCTATCTATCTCTCTCTCTCTCGCTCTCATTATCCTAGTCTTTCCCTCTCATCCTATCCTAGTCTTTCCATGTCTTGCTATCCTATTCTCCCTCTCTCTCTCTCTCTCTTTGTCCTTATCCTATTCTCTCCCTCTCTCTCCCTCTCCCCCTCTCCATTTCCCAATCTCCCTATTTCTCTCCTCCTCTTTCTCTCTATCTCTCCTTCTCTTCCTATTCCCTATTCTCTCTCTCTCTCCCCTTCTCTTACTATCCCCTACTCTCTCTCTCTCTCTTGTTATCCTAGTCTTTGCATCTCTTTCTATCCTAGTATTTCCATCTCTTCCTATCCTAATCTCCCTCCCTCTCTCTCTCTCTCTTTCTCTTCCTATCCCCTACTCTCTCTCTCATTATCCTAGTCTTTCCCTCTCTTCCTATCCTAGTCTTTCCATCTCTTCCTATCCTAATCTCCCTCCCTCACTCTCTCTCTCTCTCTCTCCTCTTCCTATCCCCTACTCTCTCTCTCTCTCTTGTTATCCTAGTCTTTCCTTCTCTTCCTATCCTAGTCTTTCCATCTCTTTGTATCCTAATCTCCCTCTCTCTCTCTCTCTCTTTATCTCCTCTCTCTCTCTTTGTGTGTCTCTCTCTTTCTCATCTCTCTCTATCTTTGTCTCTCTCTCTCTCTCTATTTCTCTCTCTCTCTCCATTTCTCAACTTCCCTCTCTCTCTCTCTCTCTCTCTCCATTTTCCAACTTCTCTCTCCCTTGTTATCCTAGTCTTTCCCTCTCTTCCTATCCTAGTCTTTCCATCTCTTCCTATCCTTATCTCCCTCTCTCTCTCTCTATCTCTCTCTTTCTCTCTCTGTATCCTTTTCCCTCTCTCTCTCTCTCTCTCCATTTCCTAACTTCGCTCTCTCTCCCTCTACCCATCTCCTTTTACCAATCTCCCCCTCTCCATCTCCCTCTCCCCATCTCCTTTTCCTAATCACCCCCCCTCTCTCTCTCTCTCTCCCCTTATCCTAGTCTTTCCATCTCTTCCTATCCTAAACTCCCTCTCTCTCGCTGTGTGTCATTGTGTGTGTCTCTCTCACTCCTCTCTCTCTCTCTTTCTCCTCTCTCTGTGTCTCTGTGTCTCTCTGTCTCTCTATCTCACTCTCTCTCTCCATTTCCCTCTCTCTCTCTCCATATCCAAACTTCCCTCTCGCTCTCTGTCTCTATCTCTCTCTCTCTCCCTTTCCTCCTCTCCATTTCCCAATCTCCCTATCTCTCTCCTCATCTTCCTCTCTATCTGTCGTTCTCTTCCTATCAACTATTCTCTCTCTCTCTCTCCCCCTCTCTCTCTCATAATCCTAGTCATTACCTCTCTTCCTATCCTAGACTTTCCATCTCTTCCTATCCTAATCTATCTCTCTCTCTCTGCATTTCCCTCTCTCTCTCTCTCTCTCCCCTTATCCTATTCACTCCCTCTCTCTCCCTCTCCCCCTCTCCATTTCCCAATCTCAATATCTCTCTCCTCCTCTTTCTCTCTATCTCTCCTCTTCCTATCCCCTATTCTCTCTCTCTCTCTTCCTATTGTATTCTCCCTCTTACTCCCCTCTCCCTCTCTCTCTCTCTCTCTCTCTTTCTCTCTGTCTCTCTGTCTCTCTCACTCCTCTCTCTCTCTCTTTGTCTCTCCGTCCCTTTCTCCTCTCTCTCTTTGTGTCTATCTATGTCTCTCTCTCTTGTTATCCTACTCTTTCCCTCTCTTCCTATCCTAGTCTTTCCATCTCTCTCTCTCTCCTCATCCTATTCTCTCCCTCTCCCTCTCCCCCTCTCCATTTCCCTATCTCCCTATCTATCTCCTCCTCTTTCTCTCTATCTCTCCAACTCTTCCTATCCCCTATTCTCTCTCTCTCTCTCTCTCCCTATCCTATTCTCCCTCTTGCTCCCCTCTCCCTCTCTCTCTCCCTCTCCCCCTCTCCTTTTCCTAACACCCTCTCTCTCTATCTCTCTCTCTTTCTCCTCTCTCTCTCTCCTTCTCTCTCTCTCACTCTCTCTCTCTTTGCTTTTCCCTCTCTCTCTCTCTCCATTTCCCAACTTCCCTCCATCTCTCTCTCCCCCTCTCCTTTTCTTAATCACCCTCTATCTCTCTCTCTTTCTCTCTCTCTCTCTGTCTCTCTGTCTCTCTCTCTTTCTCTCTCTCTCTATCTCTCTCTCTCTCTTTCTCGTTATCCTAGTCTTTCCCTCTCCCTCTTTCTCCTCTCTCTGTCTCTCCCTCTCTCTCTCTCTCTTTCTCTCTCCTTATCCTATTCTCTCCCTCTCTCTCCGTCTCCCCCTCTCCATTTCCCAATCTCCCTATCTGTCTCCTCCTCTTTCTCTCCTTCTCTTCCTATCCCTTATTATCTCTCTCTGTCTCTATCTATCTCTCCCTATCCTATTCTCCCTCTTGCTTCCCTCTCCCTCTCTCTCTTTCCTTCTCTCCCTCTATGCTTTTCCTAATCTCCCTCTCTCTATCTCTCTCTCTCTCTCTCTCTCTCTCTCTCTTTGTCCTTATCCTATTCTCTCCCTCTCTCTCCCTCTCCCCCTCTCCATTTCCCAATCTCCCTATCTGTCTCCTCCTCTTTCTCTCTATCTCTCCTGCTCTTCCTATCCCCTATTCTCTCTCTCTCTCTGTCTCTCCTTCTCTTCCTATCCCCCTACTCTCTCTCTCTTGTTATCCTAGTCTTTGTGTCTCTTTCTATCCTAGTCTTTCCATCTCTTCCTATCCTAATCTCCCTCCCTCTCTCTCTCTCTCCTTCTCTTCCTATCCCCTACTCTCTCTCTCTCGTTATCCTAGTCTTTCCCTCTCTTCCTATCCTAGTCTTTCCATCTCTTCCTATTCTAATCTCCCTCCCTCACTCTCTCTCTCTCTCCTTCTCTTCCTATCCCCTACTATCTCTCTCTCTCTCTTGTTATCCTATTCTTTCCTTCTCTTCCTATCCTAGTCTTTCCGTCTCTTTGTATCCTAATCTACCTCTCTCTCTCTCTCTCTCTCTCTCTCTCTTTATCTCCTCTCTCTCTCTTTGTGTCTCTCTCTCTTTCTCATCTCTCTCTATCTTTGTCTCTCTCTCTCTATTTCTCTCTCTCTTTTTCTCTCTCTCTTTCTTTCTCTCTCTCTCCATTTCTTACTTCCCTCTCTCTCTCTCTCTCTCCATTTTCCAACTTCTCTCTCCCTCGTTATCCTAGTCTTTCCCTCTCTTCCTATCCTAGTCTTTCCATCTCTTCCTATTCTAATCTCCCTCTCTCTCTCTGTATCTCTCTCTTTCTATCTCTGTCTCCTTTTCCCTCTCTCTCTCTCTCTCTCCATTTCCTAACTTCCCTCTCTCTCCCTCTACCCATCTCCTTTTACCAATCTCCCCCTCTCCTTTTCCTAATCACCCTCTCTCTCTTTCTCTCTCTCTCTCTCTCTCTCCCCTTATCCTAGTCTTTCCATCTCTTCCTATCCTAGTCTTTCCATCTCTTCCTATCCTAATCTCCCTCTCTCTCTCACTGTGTGTCTTTGTGTCTCTCTCTCTCTCACACCTCTCTCTGTCATTCTCCTCTTTCTCTATCTCTCTGTCTCTCTGTCTCTCTCTCTCACTCTCTCTCTCCATTTCCCTCTCTCTCTCTCTCCATATCCAAACTTCCCTCTCGCTCTCTCTCTCTCTCCCCTTATCCTAGTCTTTCCATCTCTTTCTATCCTAATCTCCCTCTCTCTCTTGCTGTGTGTCTTTGTGTGTGTCTCTCTCACTCCTCTCTCTCTCTCTTTCTCCTCTCTCTGTGTCTCTGTGTCTCTGTGTCTCTCTATCTCACTCTCTCTCTCCATTTCCCTCTCTCTCTCTCTCCATATCCAAACTTCCCTCTCTCTCCCTTTCCTCCTCTCCATTTCCCAATCTCCCTATCTCTCTCCTCATCTTCCTCTCTATCTATCCTTCTCTTCCTATCAACTATTCTCTCTCTCTCTCTCCCCCTCTCTCTCTTGTAATCCTAGTCTATACCTCTCTTCCTATCCTAGACTTTCCATCTCTTCCTATCCTAATCTATCTCTCTCTCTCTCTACATTTCCCTCTCTCTCTCTCTCTCCTTATCCTATTCTCTCCCTCTCTCTCCCTCTCCCCCTCTCCATTTCCCAATCTCCCTATCTCTCTCCTCCTCTTTCTCTCTATCTCTCCTCTTCCTATCCCCTATTCTCTCTATCTCTCTTCTTATCATATTCTCCCTCTTACTCCCCTCTCCCTCTCTCTCTCTCTCTCACACTCCCTCTCTCTCTCTCTCACTCCTCTCTCTCTCTTTGTCTCTCTATCCCTTTCTACTCTCTCTCTGTCTCTGTCTATGTCTCTCTCTCTTGTTATCCTACTCTCTCCCTCTCTTCCTATCCTAGTCTTTCCATCTCTCTCTCTCTTTCTCTCCTCATCCTATTCTCTCCCTCTCTCTCCCTCTCCCCCTCTCCATTTCCCAATCTCCCTATCTATCTCCTCCTCTTTCTCTCTATCTCTCCAACTCTTCCTATCCCCTATTCTCTCTCTCTCTCTCTCTCTCTCTATCTCCCCTTATCCTATTCTTTCCATCTCTTCCTATCCTAATCTCCCTCTCTCTCTCACTGTGTGTCTTTGTGTGTCTCTCTCCCTCACTCCTCTCTCTCTCTCTCTCTTTCTCCTCTCTCTTTGTCTCTTTGTCTCTCTCTCTCTCTCTCACTCTCTCTATCCCTTTCCCTCTCTCTCTCTCTCCATATCCAAACTTCCCTCTCACTCTCTGTCTCTATTTCTCTCTCTCCCTTTCCTCCTCTCCATTTCCCAATCTCCCTATCTCTCTCCTCATCTTCCTCTCTATCTATCCTTCTCTTCCTATCAACTATTGTCTCTCTCTCTCTCTCCCCCTCTCTGTCTCGTAATCCTAGTCTTTACCTCTCTTCCTAACCTATACTTTCCATCTCTTCCTATCCTAATCTATCTCTCTCTCTGCATTTCCCTCTCTCTCTCTCTCTCTCCCCTTATCCTATTCTCTCCCTCTCTCTTCCTCTCCCTGTCTCCATTTCCCAATCTCCCTATCTCTCTCCTCCTCTTTCTCTCTATCTCTCCTCTTCCTATCCCCTATTCTCTCTCTCTCTTCTTATCGTATTCTCCCTCTTACTCCCCTCTCCCTCTCTCTCTCTCTCTCGCTCTTTGTCTCTCTCTCTATCTCTCTCCTCTCTCTCTCTCTTTGTCTCTCTGTCCCTTTCTCCTCTCTCTCTGTGTCTCTATCTATGTCTCTCTCTCTTGTTATCCTACTCTTTCCCTCTCTTCCTATCCTAGTCTTTCCATCTCTCTCTCTCTCCTCATCCTATTCTCTCCCTCTCTCTCCCTCTCCCCCTCTCCATTTCCCAATCTCCCTATCTCTCTCCTCCTCTTTCTCTCTATCTCTCCTCTTCCTATCCCCTATTCTCTCTCTCTTCTTATCGTATTCTCCCTCTTAATCCCCTCTCCCTCTCTCTCTCTCTCTCTCGCTCTTTGTCTCTCTCTCTCTCTCTCTCCTCTCTCTCTCTCTTTGTCTCTCTGTCCCTTTCTCCTCTCTCTCTGTGTCTCTGTCTATGTCTCTCTCTCTTGTTATCCTACTCTTTCCCTCTCTTCCTATCCTAGTCTTTCCATCTCTCTCTCTCTCCTCATCCTATTCTCTCCCTCTCTCTCCCTCTCCCCCTCTCCATTTCCCAATCTCCCTATCTATCTCCTCCTCTTTCTCTCTATCTCTCCAACTCTTCCTATCCCCTCTTCTCTCTCTCTCTCTCTCTCCCTATCCTATTCTCCCTCTTTCTCCCCTCTCCCTCTCTCTCTCTCTCTCCCCCTCTCCTTTTCCTAAACACCCTCTCTCTCTCTCTATCTCTCTCTCTTTCTCCTCTCTCTCCTTCTCTCTCTCTCTCACTCTCTCTCTCTGTCTCTCTCTTTCCTTCTCCCCCTCTCTCTTTCCCTCTCTCTCCGTATCCCCCTCTCCATTTCCCTATCTCCCTATCTCTCTGCTCCTCACTCTCTCTATCTCTCCTTCTCTTCCTATCCCCTATTCGCTCTCTCTCTCTCTCTCTTGTTATCCTAGTCTTTGCTTCTCTTCCTATCCTAGTCTTTCCATCTCTTCCTATCCTAGTCTTTCCATCTCTTATAATCCTAATCTCCCTCCCTCTCTCTCTCTCTATCTCTCTCTCTCTCTTTCTGTCTCTCCCCCTCTCTCTCTTTCTAACCCCTCCCTCCCTCCAAGCTCTCCCTCTCTATCTCTAGCCCCATCTCTCTTTGTCTTTGTCTCTCTCTCTTCCCTCTCTTTCTCTCTCTTACCCCTTCCCTCCCTGCATCCTCTCTCTTTATCTCTCTCTCTCTCTCCCCTTATCCTAGACTTTCCATCTCTTCCTATCCTAGTCTTTCCATCTCTTCCTATCCTAATCTCCCTCTCTCTCACACACACACTCCTCTCTCTCTCTCTCTCTCTCTCTCTCTCTCTCTCTCTCTCTCTCTCTCTCTCTCTTTCTC
>NC_081413.1:231679823-231707323 GCF_030272615.1 Cryptomeria japonica
AGGGGAGCAAGAGGGAGAATAGGATAGAGAGAGAGAGAGAGAATAGGGGATAGGAAGAGAAGGAGAGATAGAGAGAAAGAGGAGGAGATAGAATGGGAGATTGGGAAATGGAGAGGGGGAGAGCAAGAGAGAGGGAGAGAATAGGATAAGGAGAGAGAGAGAGAGGGAGAGGATGGAGGGAGGGGAGGGGGTAAGAGAGAGAGAGTGGAACAGAGAGAGAAAGAGAGAGAGAGAGAGAAGGGTGATTAGAAAAGGAGAGGGGAGATTGGTAAAAGGAGATGGGGAGAGGGAGAGAGAGAGAAGGTTGGAAATGGACAGAGAGAGAGAGAGAGAGAGATACAGAGAGAGAGGGAAAATGAGAGAGAGAGAGAGAGAGAGAGAGGGAAATAGAGAGAGTGGGACAGAGAGAGAAAGAGAGAGAGAGAGGAGAGAGAGAGAGGGGTGATTAGGAAAAGGAGAGGGGGGAGATTGGTAAAAGGAGATGGGGAGAGGGGAGGAGAGAGGAAAGGTTGGAAATGGACAAAGAAGAGAGGGGAAATAGAGAGAGAGAGAGAGAGAGAGAGAGAGGGAGATTAGGATAGGAAGAGATGAAATCACTAGGATAGGATGAGAGGGAAAGACTAGGATAACAAGAGCGAGAGAGAGAGAGAGAGGGAGATTAGGATAGGAAGAGATGGAAAGACTAGGATAGGAAGAGAGGGAAAGACTAGGATAATGAGAGAGAACTTGGGAAATTGAGAGGGAGAGAGAGAGGGAAGTTGGGAAATGGAGAGAGAGAGAGAGAGAAAGAGAGGGAGAGAGGGAGAGAGAGAATGAGAGACAGAGGGAAATTAGGATAGAAGAGAGGGAAAGACTAGGATAATGAGAGCGAGAGACAAAGAGAGAGAGGAGGAGAAAGAGAGAGAGACACAAAGAGAGAGAGAGGAGAGAGAGAGAGAGGTTCATTAGGAAAAGAAGAGGGGGAGAGGGAGATGGAGAGGGGGGAGACTGGTAAAAGGAGATGGGGAGAGGGAGAGAGTGTGATGTAAGGAAATGGAGAGAGAGAGAGGGAGATTTGGATACAAAGAGTTTGTAAAGACTAGGGGATAGGAAGAGGGGGAAAGACTAGGATAGCAAGAGATGCAAAGATGAGGATAACAAGAAGAGGAGAGAGAGAGAGAGAGAGAGAGAGAGAGAGTAGGGGATAGGAAGAGAAGGAGAGATAGAGAGAATGAGGAGGAGAGAGATAGGGAGATTGGGAAATGGAGAGGGGGAGAGGGAGGGAGAGAGAGAGAGAGAGAGGGATGTTGGGAAATGGAGAGAGAGAGAGGGGTGATTAGGAAAAGGAGAGGGGGAGAGGGAGGGAGAGAGGGAGAGGGGAGAAAGAGGTAGAAATAGGGATAGGGAGAGAGAGAGAGAGAGAATAGGGGATAGGAAGAGAAGGAGAGATAGGGAGAAAGAGGAGTAGACAGATAGGGAGATTTGGAAATGGATAGGGGGAGAGGAAGAGAGAGGGAGAGAATAGGATAAGGAGAGAGAGAAAGAGAGAGAGAGAGGGAGAGGGGAGAAAGAGGGAGAATAGGATAAGGAGAGAGAGAGAGAGAGAGAATAGGGGATAGGAAGAGAAGGAGAGATATAGAGAAAGAGGAGTAGAGAGATAGGGAGATTTGGAAATGGAGAGGGGGGAGGAGGGGAGAGAGAGGCAGAGAGAGAGAGAGATGGAGATTACGATAGGAAGAGTTGGAAAAACTAGGATAGGAAGAGAGGGAAAGACTAGGTATAAGGAGAGAGAGAGAGAGATACAAAGAGAGGGAGAGGAGAGAGAGAGAGAGAAGGTGATTAGGAAAAGAAGAGGGGGAGAGGTGAGATGGAGAGGGGGAGATTGGGTAAAAAGAGATGGGGAGAGGGAGAGAGAGGGAATTTAGGAAATGGAGAGAGAGAGAGAGATAGAGAGAGAGAGGGAGATTAGGATAGGAAGAGATGGAAATACAAGGATAGAAAGAGAGGGAAAGACTAGGATAGGAAGAGAAGCAAAGACGAGGATAACGAGAGAGAGAGAGAGAGAGTAGGGGATAGGAAGAGAAGGAGAGATAGAGAGAATGAGGAGGGGAGAGATAGGGAGATTGGGAAATGGAGAGGGGGGGGAAGAGAGAGAGAGAAAGAGAGAGAGAGAGAGATAGAGAGAGAGAGAGAGAGGGAAGTTGGGAAATGGAGAGAGAGAGGGAAGTTGGGAAATGGAGAGAGCGAGAGAGAGAGGGGTGATTAGGAAAAGGAGAGGGGAGAGAATAGGATAGGGAGAGAGAGAGAGAGAGAGAGAGAGAGAGAATAGGGGATAGGAAGAGAAGGAGAGATAGAGAGAAAGAGGAGGACATAGAATGGGGAGAATGGGAAATGGAGAGGGGGGAGAGTGAGAGAGAGGGGAGAGAATAGGATAAGGAGAGAGAGACAGAGGGAGAGAGAGAGAGAGGAGAGAGAGGATGGAGAGAGGTAGGGGGTAAGAGAGAGAGAGTGGGATAGAGAGAGAAAGAGAGAGAGGGTGATTAGGAAAAGGAGAGGGGGAGATTTGTAAAAGGAGATGGGGAGAGGGGTATAGAGGGAATTTGGGAAATGGACAAAGAGAGAGAGATAGAGAGAGAGAGAGAGAGAGAGAGAGAGAGAGAGAGAGGGAAGTTGGGAAATGGAGAGATAGAGAGAGGGAAATAGAGAGAGAGAGAGAGAGAGAGAGGGAGATTAGGATAGGAAGAGATTAAATCACTAGGATAGGATGAGAGGGAAAGACTAGGATAACGAGAGAGATAGAGAGAGAGAGAGAGAGGGAGATTTGGATAGGAAGAGATGGAAAGACTAGGATAGGAAGAGAGGGAAAGACTAGGATATGAGAGAGCGATAAGTTGGGAAATTGAGAGAGAGAGAGAGAGGGATGTTGGGAAATGGAGAGAGAGAGAGAGAGAAAGAGAGGGACAGAGGGAGAGAGAGAGAGAGAGAGATTGAGGGAAATTAGGATAGGAAGAGATGGAAAGACTAGGATAGGAAGAGAGGGAAAGACTAGGATAATGAGAGAGAGAGAGAGAGGGAGAGGAGAAAGAGAGAGAGACACAAGGAGAGAGAGAGGAGAGAGAGGGAGAGAGGTTGATTAGGAAAAGAAGAGGGGGAGAGGGAGATGGAGAGGGGGAGACTGGTAAAAGGAGATGGGGAGAGGGAGAGAGAGAGAGAGAGATAGAGAGAGAGAGAGGGAGATTAGGATAGGAAGAGATGGAAAGACTAGGATAGGAAGAGGGGGAAAGACTAGGATTGGAAGAGACACAAAGACGAGGATAATGAGAGAGAGAGAGAGAGACTAGGGGATAGGAAGAGAAGGAGAGATAGAGAGAATTAGGAGGAGAGAGATAGGGAGATTGGGAAATGGAGAGGGGGAGAGGGAGAGTGAAAGAGAGTGAGAGAGAGGGAGATTAGGATAGGAAGAGATGGAAAGACTAGGATAGGATGAGAGGGAAAGACTAGGATAACAAGAGCGAGAGAGAGAGAGAGAGAGAGGAGAGAGAGAGAGAGAGAGAGAGAAGAGAGAGAGAGAGAGGAGAGAAGAGAGAGAGCGAATAGGGGATAGGAAGAGAAGGAGAGATAGAGAGAATGAGGAGGAGAGAGATAGGGCTATTGGGATATGGAGAGGGGGAGAGGGAGAGAGAGGGAGAGAATAGGATAAGGAGAGAGAGAGAGAAAAAGATTAAGGGATAGGAAGAGGAGAGAGAGAGAGTGGGAGAGGGGAGCAAGAGGGAGAATAGGATAAGGAGAAAGAGAGAGGAGATAGAGAGATACGGAGATTTGGAAATGTAGAGGGGGAGAGGTAGAGAGAGAGAGAGAGAGGGAGATTAGGATAGGAAGAGAGGGAAAGACTAGGTAACGAGAAAGAGAGAGAGATAGAGACAGAGAGAAAGACAGAGAGACAGAGAGAGGGTGATTAGGAAAAGGAGAGGGGGGAGATTGGTAAAAGGAGGTGGGGAGAGGGAGAGAGAGGCAAGTTGGGAAATGTAGAGAGAGAGAGAGAGAGACGAGAGAGGGAAGTTGGGAAATGGAGAGAGAGATAGAGAGGGAGATTAGGATAGGAAGAGATGGAAAGACTAGGATAGGAAGAGAGGGAAAGACTAGGATAATGAGAGAGAGAGAAGTTGGGAAATGGAGAGAGAGAGAGAGAGACAGAGGGAAAAGTAGAGAGAGAGATAGAGAAAGAGAGGGAGATTATGATAGGAAGAGATGGAAAGGACTAGGATAGGAAGAGAGGGAAATACTAGGATAACGAGAGCGACAGAGAGACAGAGAGACAGAGAGGAGAAAGAGAGAGAGATACAAAGAGAGAGAGAGGAGAGAGAGAGAGGAGAGAGAGAGAGAGAAGATGATTAGGAAAAGAAGAGGGGGAGAGCAAGATGGGGAGAGGGGAGAGAGAGGGAAGTTAGGAAATGGAGAGAGAGAGAGAGCTAGAGAGAGAGAGGGAGATTAGGATAGGAAGAGATGGAAAGACTAGGATAGCAAGAGAGGGAAAGACTAGGATAGGAAGAGAAGCAAAGACGAGGATAACGAGAGAGAGAGAGAGAGAATAGGGGATAGGAAGAGAAGGAGAGATAGAGAGACTGAGGAGGAGAGAGATAGGGCGATTGGGAAATGGAGAGGGGGGAAGGGAGAGAGAGGGAGAGAGAGAGATAGAGAGAGAGAGAGAGGGAAGTTGGGAAATGGAGAGAGAGAGAGAGAGGGTGATTAGGAAAAGGAGAGGGGGAGAGGGAGAGAGAGAGAGGGAGAGGGGAGCAGAGGGAGAATAGCATAGGGAGAGAGAGAGAGAGAATAGTGGATAGGAACAGAAGGAGAGATAGAGAGAAAGAGGAGGACACAGAATGGGAGATTGGGAAATGGAGAGGGGGAGAGAAAGAGAGAGGGAGAGAATAGGATAAGAACAGAGAGAGAGAGAGAGGATAGAGGGGAGGGAGGGGGTAAGAGAGAGAGAGAGTGGGACAGTGAGAGAAAGAGAGAGAGGGTGATTAGGAAAAGGAGAGTGGGAGATTGGTAAAAGCAGATGGGGAGAGGGAGTGAGAGGGAAGTTGGGAAATGGACAAAGAGAGAGAGAGAGAGAGAGAGGAGAGAGAGAGAGAGAGAGAGACAGAGACAGAGAGAGAGAGAGAGAGACAGAGAGAGATAGGGAGATTGGGAAATGGAGAGGGGGGAAGGGAGAGAGAGGGATAGAGAGGAGAGATAGAGAGAGAGAGAGAGGGAAGTTGGGAAATGGAGAGAGAGAGAGGGTGATTAGGAAAAGGAGAGGGGGGGGAGAGGGAGAGAGAGAGGGAGAGGGGAGCAAGAGGGAGAATAGGAAAGGGAGAGAGAGAGCGAGAATAGGGGATAGGAAGGGAAGGAGAGATAGAGAGAAAGATCTGGACAGAGAATGGGGAGAATGGGAAATGGAGAGGGGGAGGGTAAGAGAGAGGGAGAGAATAGGATAAGGAGACACAAAGAGAGAGAGAGAGAGGAGAGAGAGGATGGAGGAGGGAGGGGTAAGAGAGAGAGAGTGGGGATAGAGAGAGAAAGAGAGAGAGGGTGATTAGGAAAAGGAGAGGGGGAGATTTGTAAAAGGAGATGGGGAGAGGGGGTATAGAGGGAAGTTGGGAAATGGACAAAGAGAGAGGGAGAGAGAGATAGAGAGAGAGAGGGAAAAGGAGAGAGAGAGAGAGAGAGAGAGAGAGAGAGAGAGAGAGAGAGGGAAGTTGGGAAATGGAGAGACAAAGAGAGGGAAATGGAGAGAGAGTGAGAGAGAGAGAGAGAGAGGGAGGGAGATTAGGATAGGATGAGAGGGAAAGACTAGGATAACCAGAGTGAGAGAGAGAGAGAGGGAGATTTGGATAGAAGAGATGGAAAGACTAGGATAGGAAGAGAGGGGAAAGACTAGGATAATGAGAGAGTGAGAAGTGGGAAATTGAGAGAGAGAGAGAGAGGAAGTTGGGAAATGGAGAGAGAGAGAGAGAGAAAGAGAGGGACAGAGGGAGAGAGAGAGAGACAGAGGGAAATTAGGATAGGAAGAGATGGAAAGACTAGGATAGGAAGAGAGGGAAAGACTAGGATAATGAGAGAGAGAGAGAGACAGAGAGAGAGAGGAGAAAGAGAGAGGAGACACAAAGAGAGAGAGAGGAGAGAGAGAGAGAGAGGTTGATTAGGAAAAGAAGAGGGGGAGAGGGAGATGGAGAGGGGGGAGATTGGTAAAAGGAGATGGGGAGAGGGAGAGAGAGAGAGAGAGAGAGAGAGGGAGATTAGGATAGGAAGAGAAGGAAAGACTAGGATAGGAAGAGGGGGAAAGACTAGGATTGGAAGAGACATGAAGACGAGGATAATGTGAGAGAGACAGAGAGAGAGAGTAGGGGATAGGAAGAGAAGGAGAGATAGAGAGAATTAGGAGGAGAGAGATAGGGAGATTGGGAAATGGAGAGGGGGAGAGGGAGAGAGAGAGAGAGAGAGAGGGAGATTAGGATAGGAAGAGATGGAAAGACCAGCATAGGAATAGAGGGAAAGACTAGGATAAGGAGAGAGAGAGAGAGAGGGAGAGAGAGAGATAGAGAGAGAGAGGGAGATTAGGATAGGAAGAGGTGGAAGGTCTAGGATAGGAAGAGAGGAAAGACTAGGATAACAAGAGAGGGAGAGAGAGAGGGAGAGAGAGAGAGAGGAGCAAGAGAGAGAGAGAGTTATGGACAAAGAAAGGATGGAGGGAGGGAGGGGGTAAGAGAGCGAGAGTGGGACAAAGAGAGAAAGAGAGAGATAGATAAAGAGAGAGAGAGAGAGGGAGATTAGGATAGGAAGAGATGGAAGGAATAGGATAGGAAGAGAGGGAAAGAATAGGATAATGTGAGAGAGATAGAGAGAGAGATAGAGAGAGAGAGAGGGAGAGAGAGGAAGATTAGGATATGAAGAGATGGAAGGACTAGGATAGGAAGAGAGGGAGAAGACTAGGATAAAGAGAGAGAGATAGGAGGAGAGAGAGAGGGGGAGAGAGGGGGAGATTAAGATAGGAAGAGATAGAAAGTCTAGGATAGGAAGAGTGGGAAAGACAAGGTTAATGAGAGAGAGAGAGAGAGAATAGGGGATAGGAAGAGAAGGGGAGATAGATAGAAAGAGGAGGAGAGAGATAGGGAGATTGGGAAATGGAGAGGGGGAGAAGGAGAGAGAGGGACAGAATAGGATAAGGAGAGAGAGAGAGGGAGATTAGGATAGAAGAAATGGAAAGACTAGGATAGGAAGAGAGGGAAAGACTAGGTAACGAGAAAGAGAGGAGAGATAGAGAGAGAGAGACAGAGAGAGAGACAGAGAGAGACAGAGAGACAGAGAGAGGGTGATTAGGAAAAGGAGAGGGGGGGAGATTGGTAAAAGGAGGTGGGGAGAGGGAGAGAGAGGGAAGTTGGGAAATCTAGAGAGAGAGAGAGAGGGAAAAGGAGAGAGAGAGAGAGAGATAGAGAGAGGGAAGTTGGGAAATGGAGAGAGAGAGAGAGGGAGATTAGGATAGGAAGAGATGGAAAGAGTAGGATAGGAAGAAGAGGGAAAGACTAGGATAATGAGAGAGAGAGAAGTTGGAAATGGAGAGAGAGAGAGAGAGAGAGAGACAGAGGGAAAAGTAGAGAGAGAGATAGAGAAAGAGAGGGAGATTAGGATAGGAAGAGATGGAAAGACTAGGATAGGAAGAGAGGGAAAGACTAGGATAACGAGAGAGAGAGAGAGACAGAGAGACAGAGAGGGGAGAAAGAGAGAGAGATACAAAGAGAGAGAGAGGAGAGAGAGAGGAGAAAGAGAGAGAGATACAAAGAGAGAGAGAGGAGAGAGAGAGAAGGTGATTAGGAAAAGAAGAGCAGAGAGGGAGATGGAGAGGGGGAGATAGGTAAAAGAGAAGGGGAGAGGGAGAGAGAGGGAAGTTAGGAAATGGGGAGAGAGAGAGAAGGAGATTAGGATAGGAAGAGATGGAAAGACTAGGATAGCAAGAGAGGGAAAGACTAGGATAGGAAGAGAAGAAAAGACGAGGATAACGAGAGAGAGAGAGAGAGAGAGTAGGGGATAGGAAGAGAAGGAGAGATAGAGAGAATGAGGAGGAGAGAGATAGGGAGATTGGGAAATGGAGAGGGGGGAAGGGAGAGAGAGGGAGAGAGAGAGATAGAGAGAGAGAGAGGGAAGTTGGGAAATGGAGAGAGAGAGAGAGAGAGATAGGGTGATTGGGAAGAAAGGAGAGGGGAAGAGGGAGAGAGAGAGGGAGAGGGGAGAAAGAGGGAGAATATGATAGGGAGAGAGAGAGAGAGAGAGAGAGAGGGAATAGTGGATAGGAAGAGAAGGAGTGATAGAGAGAAAGAGGAGGACACAGAATGGGAGATTGGGAAATGGAGAGGGGGAGAGCAAGAAGAGAGGGAGAGAATAGGATAAGGAGAGAGAGAGAGAGAGAGAGAGAGAGAGAGAGAGGATGGAGGGAGGGAGGGGGTAAGAGAGAGAGAGAGTGCGATAGAGAGAGAAAGAGAGAGAGGGTGATTAGGAAAAGGAGAGGGGGGAGATTGGTAAAAGCAGATGGGGAGAGGGAGTGAGAGGGAAGTTGGGAAATGGACAAAGAGAGAGAGAGAGAGAGAGGGAAAAGGAGAGTGAGAGAGAGAGAGAGAGGGAGATTAGGATAGGAAGAGATTAAATCACTAGGATAGGACGAGAGGGAAAGACTAGGATAATGAGGGCGAGAGAAAGAGAGAGAGAGAGGGAGATTTTAATAGGAAGAGATGGAAAGACTAGGATAGGAAGAGAGCGAAAGACTAGGATAATGAGAGAGAGAGAGTTGGGAAATTGAGAGAGAGAGAGAGAGGGAAGTTGGGAAATGGAAGAGAGAGAGAGAGAGAGAGAGAGAGGGACAGAGGGAGATAGATAGATAGAGGGAAATTAGGATAGGAAGAGATGGACAGACTAGGATAGGAAGAGACGGAAAGACTAGGATAACGAGAGAGAGAGTGAGAGAGGGAAGTTGGGAAATGGAGAGAGAGAGAGGAGGGGTGATTAGGAAAAGGAGAGGGGGAGAGGGAGAGAGAGAGGGAGAGGGGAGCAAGAGGGAGAATAGGAAAGGGAGGAGAGAGAGAGAGAGAATAGGGGATAGGAAGGGAAGGAGAGATAGAGAGAAAGAGGAGGACACAGAATGGGAGAATGGGAAATGGAGAGGGGGGAGAGTAAGAGAGAGGGGAGAGAATAGGATAAGGAGACAGAGAGAGAGAGAGAGAGGAGAGAGAGGATGGAGGGAGGGAGGGGGTAAGAGAGAGAGAGTGGGATAGAGAGAGAAAGAGAGAGAGGGTGATTAGGAAAAGGAGAGGGGGAGATTTGTAAAAGGAGATGGGGAGAGGGGGTATAGAGGGAAGTTAGGAAATGGACAAAGAGAGGGAAGAGAGATAGAGAGAGAGAGGGAAAAGGAGAGAGAGAAAGAGAGAGAGAGAGAGGGAAGTTGGGAAATGGAGAGACAAAGAGAGGGAAATGGAGAGGAGAGCGAGAGAGAGAGGGAACTTGGGAAATGGAGAGACAGAGAGAGGGAAACGGAGAGAGAGAGAGAGAGAGAGAGAGAGAGAGAGAGAGATTAGGATATGAAGAGATTAAATCACTAGGATAGGATGAGAGGGAAAGACTAGGATAACCAGAGTGAGAGAGAGAGAGAGGGAGATTTGGATAGGAAGAGATGGAAAGACTAGGATAGGAAGAGAGGGAAAGACTAGGATAATGAGAGAGAGAGAAGTTGGGAAATTGAGAGAGAGAGAAAGAGAGGGACAGATGGAGAGAGAGAGAGAGAGGCAGAGGGAAATTAGGATAGGAAGAGAGGGAAAGACTAGGATAATGAGAGAGAGAGATAGAGAGAGAGAGGAGAAAGAGAGAGAGACACAAAGAGAGAGAGAGGAGAGAGAGAGAGAGAGGTTGATTAGGAAAAGAAGAGGGGGGAGAGGGAGATGGAGAGGTGGAGATTGGTAAAAGGAGATGGGGAGAGGGGAGAGAGAGAGATAGAGAGAGAGAGGGAGATTAGGATAGGAAGAGATGGAAAGAATAGGATAGGAAGAGGGGGAAAGACTAGGACTGGAAGAGACATGAAGATGAGGATAATTTGAGAGAGAGAGAGAGAGAGTAGGGAATAGGAAGAGAAGGAGAGATAGAGAGAATTAGGAGGAGAGAGATAGGGAGAGAGAGAGAGAGAGAGGGAGATTAGGATAGGAAGAGATGGAAAGACTAGCATAGGAATAGAGGGAAAGACTAGGATAAGGAGAGAGAGAGAGAGAGAGAGGGAGAGAGAGAGAGAGAGAGAGGGAGATTAGGATAGGAAGAGGTGGAAGGTCTAGGATAGGAAGAGAGGGAAAGACTAGGATAACAAGAGAGGGAGAGAGAGAGGGAGAGAGAGAGAGGAGCAAGAGAGAGAGAGAGTTATGGAGAGAGAAAGGATGGAGGGAGGGAGGGGGTAAGAGAGCGAGAGTGGGGACAAAGAGGAGAAAGAGAGGTATAGATAAAGAGAGAGAGAGAGAGGGGAGATTAGGATAGGAAGAGATGGAAGGAATAGGATAGGAAGAGAGGGAAAGAATAGGATAACGTGAGAGAGATAGAGAGAGAGATAGAGAGAGAGAGAGGGGAGAGAGAGGAAGATTAGGATATGAAGAGATGGAAGGACTAGGATAGGAAGAGAGGGAAAGACTAGTATAAAGAGAGAGAGATAGAGAGAGAGAGAGAGGGGAGAGAGAGGGAGATTAAGATAGGAAGAGATAGAAAGTCTAGGATAGGAAAGAGTGGGAAAGACAAGGATAATGAGAGAGAGAGAGAGAGAATAGGGGATAGGAAGAGAAGGGGAGATAGATAGAAAGAGGAGGACAGAGATAGGGAGATTGGGAAATGGAGAGGGGGAGAAGGAAGAGAGAGGGAGATTAGGATAGGAAGAAATGGAAAGACTAGGATAGGAAGAGAGGGAAAGATAGCTAACAAGAAAGAGAGAGAGATAGAGAGAGAGAGATAGAGAGAGACAGAGAGACAGAGAGAGGGTGATTAGGAAAAGGAGAGGGGGAGATTGGTAAAAGGAGGTGGGGGAGAGGGAGAAGAGAGAGGAAAGTTGGGAAATCTAGAGAGAGAGAGAGAGGGAAAAGGAGAGAGAGAGAGAGAGACAGAGAGAGGGAAGTTGGGGAAATGGAGAGAGAGAGAGAGAGAGGGAGATTAGGATAGGAAGAGATGGAAAGAGTAGGATAGGAAGAGAGGAAAGACTAGGATAATGTGAGAGAGAGAAGTTGGGAAATGGAGAGAGAGAGAGAGAGACAGAGGGAAAAGTAGAGAGAGAGATAGAGAAAGAGAGGGAGATTAGGATAGGAAGAGATGGAAAGACTAGAATAGGAAGAGAGGGAAAGACTAGGATAATGAGAGAGAGAGAGACAGAGAGAGGAGAAAGAGAGAGAGATACAAAGAGACAGAGAGGAGAGAGAGAGGAGAAAGAGAGAGAGATACAAAGAGAGAGAGAGAGAGAATGTGATTAGGAAAGAAGTAGAGGGGGGAGGAGCGAAATGGAGAGGGGGAGATTGGTAAAAAGATAAGGGGAGAGGGAGAGAGAGGGAAGTTAGGAAATGGAGAGAGAGAGAGAGGGTGATAAGGAAAAGGAGAGGGGGAGAGGAGAGACAGAGGGAGAGGGGAGCAAGAGGGGAGAATAGGATAGGGAGAGAGAGATAGAGAGAGAGAATAGGGTATAGGAAGAGAGAGAGAGAGAGGGAGAGGATGGAGGGAGGGAGGGGGGTAGAGAGGAGAGATTGCGATAGAGAGAGAAAGAGAGAGAGAGAGAGGGTGATTAGGAAAAGGAGAGGGGGAGATTGGGTAAAAAGGAGATGGGGAGAGGGAGAGAGAGGGAAGGTTGGAAATGGACAGAGAGAGAGAGATAGAGAGTGAGAGGGAAAATGAGAGAGGAGAGAGGGAATAGAGAGAGAGAGAGGGAGATTAGGATAGGAAAAGATGAAATCACTAGAATAGGACGAGAGGGAAAGACTAGGATAATGAGAGAGAGAGACAGAGAGAGAGGAGAAAGAGAGAGACACAAAGAGAGAGAGAGAGAGAGAGAGAGAGAGAGAGAAGGAGATTAGGATAGGAAGAGATGGAAAGACTAGATAGCAAGAGAGGGGAAAGACTAGGATAGGAAGAGAAGCAAAGATGAGGATAACGAGAGAGAGAGAGAGAGTGGGGGATAGGAAAGAGAAGGAGAGATAGAGAGAATGAGGAGGAGAGAGATAGGGAGATTGGGAAATGGAGAGGGGGGGAAGGGAGAGAGAGGGAGAGAGAGAGATAGAGAGAGAGAGAGGGAAGTTGGGAAATGGAGAGAGAGAGAGGGAAGTTGGGAAATGGAGAGAGAGAGAGAATAGGGTGATTTGGAAAAGGAGAGGGGAAGAGGGAGAGAGAGAGGGGAGAGAGGAGAAAGAGGGAGAATAGGATAGGGAGAGAGAGAGAGAGAGAGAGAGAATAGTGGATAGGAAGGGAAAGAGAGATAGAGAGAAAGAGGAGGACACAGAATGGGAGATTGGGAAATGGAGAGGGGGAGAGAAAGAGAGAGGGAGAGAATAGGATAAGGAGAGAGAGAGAGAGAGAGAGAGAGAGAGTGAGAGAGGAGAGAGAGAGAGAGAGAGAGAGAGAGAGAGGGGATGGAGGGGAGGGAGGGGGTAAGAGAGAGAGAGTGGGATAGAGAGAAAGAGAGAGAGGGTGATTAGGAAAAGGAGAGGGGGAGATTGGTAAAAGCAGGTGGGGAGAGGGAGTGAGAGGGAAGTTGGGAAATGGACAAAGAGAGAGAGAGAGAGAGATAGAGAGAGAGAGGGAAAAGGAGAGTGAGAGAGAGAGAGAGGGAAGTTGGGAAATGGAGAGATACAGAGAGGGAAACGGAGAGAGAGAGAGACAGGGAGATTAGGATAGGAAGAGATTAAATCACTAGGACAGGACGAGAGGGAAACACTAGGATAATGAGAGCGAGAGAAAGAGAGACAGAGAGGGAGATTTTAATAGGAAGAGATGGAAAGACTAGGATAGGAAGAGAGTGAAAGACTAGGATAATGAGAGAGAGAGATTTGGGAAATTGAGAGAGAGAGATAGGGAAGTTGGGAAATGGAGGAGAGAGAGAGAGAGAGAAAGAGAGGGACAGAGGGAGAGAGAGAGATAGAGGGAAATTAGGATAGGAAGAGATGGAAAGACTAGGATAGGAAGAGATGGAAAGACTAGGATAGGAAGAGAGGGAAAGACTAGGATAACAAGAGAGAGAGAGACAAAGAGAGAGTGGAGAAAGAGAGAGACACACAAAGAGAGAGAGAGGAGAGAGAGAGAGAGGATGATTATGAAAAGAAGAGGGGGAGAGGGAGATGGAGAGGGGGGAGACTAGTAAAAGGAGATGGGGGAGAGGGAGAGAGAGAGAGAGATAGAGAGAGAGAGGGAGATTAGGATAGGAAGAGATGGAAAGACTAGGATAGGAAGAGAGGGAAAGACTAGGATAGTGAGAAAGAGAGAGAGATAGAGACAGAGAGATAGAGACAGAGACAAAGAGAGACAAAGAGACAGAGAGAGGGTGATTAGGAAAAGGAGAGGGGGAGATTGGTAAAAGGAGATGGGGAGAGGGGGGAGAGAGGGAAGTTGGCAAATGTAGAGAGAGAGAGAGGAAAAAGGAGAGAGAGAGAGACCGAGAGAGGGAAGTTGGGAAATGGAGAGAGACAGAGAGAGAGGGAAATGGAAGAGAGAGAGAGGGGGATTAGGATAGGAAGAGATGGAAGGACTAGGATAGGAGGGAGAGGGAAAGAATAGGATAACGAGAGCGAGAGAGAGAGAGAGAGAGGTAGGGGATAGGAAGAGAAGGAGAGATAGAGAGAATGAGGAGGAGAGAGATAGGGAGATTGGGAAATGGAGAGGGGGAAAGGGGAAGAGAGAGAGAGAGAGAGAGAGAGAGGGAAGTTGGGGAAATGGAGAGAGAGAGAGAGAGGGTGATTAGGAAAAGGAGAGGGGGAGAGGGAGAGAGAGAGGGAGAGGGGTGCAAGAGGGAGAATAGGATAGGGGAGAGAGAGAGAGAGAGAGAGAGAATATGGGATAGGAAGAGAAGAGAGATAGAGAGAGAAAGAGGAGGAGATAGAATGAGAGATTGGGAAATGGAGAGCGGGAGAGCAAGAGACAGGGAGAGAATAGGATAAGCAGAGAGAGAGAGAGAGAGAGAGAGAGAGGGAGAGGATGGAGGAGGAAGGGGGGTAAGAGAGAGAGAGTGGGACAGAGAGAGAAAGAGAGAGAGAGAGGGTGATTAGGAAAAGGAGAGGGGGAGATTCGTAAAAGGAGATGGGGAGAGGGAGAGAAGAGGGAAGGTTGGAAATGGACAGAGAGAGAGAGAGATACAGAGAGAGAGGGAAAATGAGAGAGAGAGAGAGAGAGAGGGAAATAGAGAGAGAGAGAGAGGGAGATTAGGATAGGAAGAGATGAAATCACTAGGATAGGACGAGAGGGAAAGACTAGGATAACAAGTGTGTGTGTGAGAGAGAGAGAGGGAGATTAGGATAGGAAGAGAGGGAAAGACTAGGATAGGAAGAGAGAGAAAGACTAGGATAATGAGAGAGAGAGAACTTGGGAAATTGAGAGGGAGAGAGATAGAGGGAAGTTGGGAAATGGAGAGAGAGAGAGAGAGAAAGAGAGGGAGAGAGGGAGAGAGACAATGAGAGCAAAGGGAAATTAGGATAGGAAGAGATGGAAAGAATAGGATAGGAAGAGAGTTAAAGACTAGGATAATGAGAGAGAGAGAGACAGAGAGAGAGAGAGGAGAAAGAGAACAGACACAAAGAGAGAGAGGAGAGAGAGAGAGGTTGATTAGGAAAAGAAGAGGGGGAGAGGGGAGATGGAGAGGGGGGAGACTAGTAAAAGGAGATGGTGAGAGGGAGAGAGTGTGAAGTAAGGAAATGGAGAGAGAGTGAGAGAGAGAGAGAGAGAGAGGGAGATTAGGATAGGAAGAGATGTAAAGACTAGGATAGGAAGAGGGGGAAAGACTAGGATAGCAAGAGATGTAAAGATGAGGATAACGAGAGAGAGAGAGAGAGTAGGGGATAGGAAGAGAAGGAGAGATAGAGAGAATGAGGAGGAGAGAGATAGGGAGATTGGGAAATGGAGAGGGGGAGAGGGAGAGAGAGAGAGAGAGAGGGAAGTTGGGAAATGGAGAGAGCGAGAGAGAGGGTGATTAGAAAAGGAGAGGGGGAGAGGGAGAGAGAGAGAGAGAGAATAGGGGATAGGAAGAGAAGAAGAGATAGGGAGAAAGAGGAGCAGACAGATAGGGAGATTTGGAAATGGAGAGGGGGAGAGGGAGAGAGAGGGAGAGAATAGGATAAGGAGAGAGAGAGAGAGAATAGGGGATAGGAAGAGAAGGAGAGATATAGAGAATGATGAGTAGAGAGATAGGGAGATTTGGAAATCGAGAGGGGGGAGAGGGAGAGAGAGGCAGAGAGAGAGAGATGGAGATTAGGATAGGAAGAGATGGAAAGACTAGGATAGGAAGAGAGGGAAAGACCTAGGATAACGAGAGAGAGAGAGAGAGATACAAAGAGAGGGAGAGGAGAGAGAGAGAGAGAGAGAGAAGGTGATTAGGAAAAGAAGAGGGGGAGAGAGAGATGAGAGGGGGGGAAATTGGTAAAAAGAGATGGGGAGAGGGAGAGAGAGGGAAGTTAGGAATGGAGAGAGAGAGAGAGCTAGAGAGAGAGAGGGAGATAAGGATAGGAAGAGATGGAAAGACTAGGATAGCAAGAGAGGGAAAGACTAGGATAGGAAGAGAAGCAAAGACGAGGGATAACGAGAGAGAGAGAGAGAGAGAGAGAGAGAGAGAGAGTAGGGGATAGAAGAGAAGGAGAGATAGAGAGAATGAGGAGGAGGGAGATAGGGCGATTGGGAAATGGAGAGGGGGGAAGGGAGAGAGAGGGAGAGGAGAGAGAGAGAGAGAGAGAGAGAGAGAGAGAGAAAGAGAGAGGAGAGAGAGAAGAGAGAGGAGAGAGAGAGAGAGAGAGGAGAGAGAGAGAGGAGAGAGGGGAAGTTGGTAAATGGAGAGAGAGAGAGGGAAGTTTGGAAATGGAGAGAGAGAGAGAGAGAGAGGGTGATTAGGAAAAGGAGAGGGGGAGAGGGAGAGAGAGGGAGAGGGGAGAGAGAGAGAGAGAGGAGATTAGGATAGGAAGAGATGGAAAGACTAGGATAGCAAGAGAGGGAAAGACTAGGATAGGAAGAGAAGCAAAGACGAGGATAATGAGAGAGAGAGAGAGATTAGGGGATAGGAAGAGAAGGAGAGATAGAGAGAATGAGGAGAGTGAGAGAGGGAGAGAGAGAGAGATAGAGAGGAGAGAGAGAGAGGGAAGTTGGGAAATGGAGAGAGAGAGGGAAGTTGGGAAATGGAGAGAGAGAGGGAAGTTGGGAAATGGAGAGAGCGAGAGAAAGAGGGTGATTAGGGAAAAGGAGAGTGGGAGAGGAGGGAGAGAGAGAGAGAGAGGGGAGAAAGAGGAAGAATAGGATAGGGAGAGTGAGAGAGAATAGGGGATAGGAAGAGAAGGAGAGATACAGAGAAAGAGGAGGACACAGAATGGGAGAATGGGAAATGGAGAGGGGGAGAGTGAGAGAGAGGGAGAGAATAGGATGAAGAGAGAGAGAGAGGGAGAGAGAGAGAGAGACAGAGGAGAGAGAGGATAGAGGGAGGTAGGGGGTAAGAGAGAGAGAGAGATAGAGAGAGATAGAGAGAGGAGAGAGATAGAGAGAGAGATAGAGAGAGAGAGAGGGAAGTTGGGAAATGGAGAGAGAGAGAGAGAGGGAAGTTGGGAAATGGAGAGAGAGAAAGAGGGTGATTAGGAAAAGGAGAGTGGGAGAGGGAGAGAGAGAGGGAGAGGGGAGAAAGAGGAAGAATAGGATAGGGAGAGGAGAGAGAGAGAGAATAGGGGATAGGAAGAGAAGGAGAGATAGAGAGAAAGAGGAGGACACAGAATGGGAGAATGGGAAATGGAGAGGGGGAGAGTTAGAGAGAGGGGAGAGAATAGGATAAAGAGAGAGAGAGAGGGAGAGAGAGAGAGACAGAGGAGAGAGAGGATGGAGGGAGGTAGGGGGTAAGAGAGAGAGAGTGGGATAGAGAGAGAAAGAGAGAGAGGGTGATTAGGAAAAGGAGAGGGGGAGATTTGTAAAAGGAGATGGGGAGAGGGGTATAGAGGGGAGTTGGGAAATGGAAAAAGAGAGAGAGAGAGAGGGAAGTTGGGAAATGGAGATACAGAGAGAGGGAAATGGAGAGAGAGAGAGAGAGAGAGGGAGATTAGGATAGGAAGAGATTAAATCACTAGGATAGGATGAGAGGGAAAGACTAGGATAACGAGAGAGATAGAGAGAGAGAGAGGGAGATTTGGATAGGAAGAGATGGAAAGACTAGGATAGGAAGAGAGGGAAAGACTAGGATAATGAGAGAGAGAGAGAGGGAAGTTGGGAAATGGAGAGAGGGAGAGGGTAAGAGAGACGGGGAAGTTGGGAAATGGAGAGACAGAGAGAGGGAAATGCAGAGAGAGAGAGAGAGGGAGATTAGGATAGGAAGAGATTAAATCACTAGGATAGGATGAGAGGGAAAGACTAGGATAATGAGAGAGATAGAGAGAGAGAGAGAGAGAGAGAGAGAGAGATTAGGATAGGAAGAGCTGGAAAGACTAGGATAGGAAGAGAGGGAAATACTAGGATAATGAGAGAGAGAGACAGAGAGAGAGAGGAGAAAGAGAGAGAGACACAAAGAGAGAGAGAGGAGAGAGAGAGAGGTTGATTAGGAAAAGAAGAGGGGGAGAGGGAGATGGAGAGGGGGAGACTGGTAAAGGGAGATGGGGAGAGGGAGAGAGAGAGAGAGAGATAGAGAGAGAGAGAGAGGGAGATTAGAATAGGAAGAGATGGAAAGACTAGCATAGGAAGAGGGGGAAAGACTAGGATTGGAAGAGACACAAAGACGAGGATAATGAGAGAGAGAGAGTAGGGGGATAGGAAGAGAAGGAGAGATAGAGAGAATTAGGAGGAGAGAGATAGGGAGATTGGGAAATGGAGAGGGGGAGAGGGAGAGAGAAAGAGAGAGAGAGATGGAGATTAGGATAGGAAGAGATGGAAAGACTAGGATAGGACGAGAGGGAAAGACTAGGATAACAAGAGCGAGAGAGAGAGAGAGAGAGAGCAAATAGGGGATAGGAAGAGAAGGAGAGATAGAGAGAATGAGGAGGAGAGAGATAGGGAGATTGGGATATGGAGAGGGGGAGAGGGAGAGAGAGGGAGAGAGAGAGAGAGAGAGGGAAGTTGGGAATTGGAGAGAGAGAGAGAGGGTGATAAGGAAACGGAGAGGGGGAGAGAGAGAGAGGGAGAGGGGAGCAAGAGGGAGAATAGGATAGGGAGAGAGAGAGAGAGAGAGATAATATTGGATAGGAAGAGAAGGAGAGATAGAGAGAAAGAGGAGGAGACAGATAGGAAGATTGGGAAATGGAGAGGGGGAGAGAGAGAGAGAGGGAGAGAATAGGATAAGGAGAGAGAGCGAGAAAGAGAATAAGGGATAGGAAGAGGAGAGAGAGAGAGTGGGAGAGGGGAGCAAGATAGAGAGGGAGATTAGGATAGGAAGAAATGGAAAGACTAGGATAGGAAGAGAGGGAAAGACTAGGATAACGCGAGAGAGACAGAGAGACATAGTGATAGAGAGAGAGAGAGATAGATAGAGAGAGAGAGGGAGATTAGGATAGGAAGAGATGGAAAGACTAGGATAGCAAGAGAGGGAAAGACTAGGATAGGAAGAGAAGCAAAGACGAGGATAATGAGAGAGAGACAGAGAGAGAGAGAGAGTAGGGGATAGGAAGAGAAGGGGAGATAGAGAGAATGAGGAGGAGAGAGAGGGAGATTGGGAAATGGAGAGGGGGGAAGGGAGAGAGAGGGAGAGACCGAAAGAGGGAAGTTGGGAAATGGAGAGAGAGAGAGAGAGAGGGAGATTAGGATAGGAAGAGATGGAAAGACTAGGATAGGAAGAAAGGAAAAGACTAGGATAATGAGAGAGAGAGAAGTTGGGAAATGGAGAGAGAGAGAGACAGAGGGAAAAGTAGAGAGAGAGATAGAGAAAGAGAGGGAGATTAGGATAGGAAGAGCCGGAAAGACTAGGATAGGAAGAGAGGGAAAGACTAGGATAACGAGAGAGAGAGAGATAGAGAGAGAGAGAGAGGAGAAAGAGAGAGAGATACAAAGAGAGAGAGAGGAGAGAGAGAGGAGAAAGAGAGAGAGATACAAAGAGAGAGAGGAGAGAGAGAGAGAGAGAGAAGGTGATTAGGAAAAGAAGAGGGGGAGAGAGAGGGAAGTTAGGAAATGTAGAGAGAGAGAGAGATAGAGAGAGAGAGTGAGATTAGGATAGGAAGAGATGGAAAGACTAGGATAGCAAGAGAGGGAAAGACTAGGATAGGAAGAGAAGCAAAGACGAGGATAACGAGAGAGAGAGAGAGAGTAGGGGATAGGAAGAGAAGGAGAGATAGAGAGAATGAGGAGGAGAGAGATAGGGAGATTGGGAAATGGAGAGGGGGGAAGGGAGAGAGAGGGAGAGAGAGAGAGAGATAGAGAGAGAGAGAGAGGGAAGTTGGGAAATGGAGAGAGAGAGAGAGGGTGATTAGGAAAAGGAGAGGGGGAGAGGGAGAGAGAGAGGAAGAGGGGAGAAAGAGGGAGAATAGGATAGGGAGAGAGAGAGAGAGAGAGAGAGAGAGAATAGTGGATAGGAAGACAAGGAGAGATAGAGAGAAAGAGGAGGACACAGAATGGGAGATTGGGAAATGGAGAGGGGGAGACCGAGAGAGGGAGAGAATAGGATAAGGAGAGAGAGAGAGAGAGACAGAGGGGATGGAGAGAGGGAGGGGGTAAGAGAGAGAGAGTGGGACAGAGAGAGAAAGAGAGAGAGGGTGATTAGGAAAAGGAGAGGGGGAGATTGGTAAAAGCAGATGGGGAGAGGGAGTGAGAGGGAAGTTGGGAAATGGAAAGAGAGAGAGAGAGAGAGAGAGAGAGAGAGATAGAGAGAGAGGGAAAAGGAGAGTGAGAGAGAGAGAGAGGGAAGTTGGGAAATGGAGAGATAGAGAGAGGGAAACAGAGAGAGAGAGAGAGAGGGAGATTAGGATAGGAAGAGATTAAATCACTAGAATAGGATGAGAGGGAAAGACTAGGATAATGAGAGCGAGAGAAAGAGAGAGAGAGAGGGAGATTTTAATAGGAAGAGATGGAAAGACTAGGATAGGAAGAGAGGGAAAGACTAGGATAATGAGAGAGAGAGATAGGGACAGAGAGATAGAGACAGAGACAGAGAGAGACAAAGAGACAGAGAGAGGGTGATTAGGTAAAGGAGAGGGGGGAGATTGGTAAAAGGAGATGGGGAGAGGGACAGAGAGGGAAGTTGGGAAATGTAGAGAGAGAGAGAGAGGGAAAAGGAGAGAGAGAGAGAGACCGAGAGAGGGAAGTTGGGAAATGGAGAGAGAGAGAGGGGGGGATTAGGATAGGAAGAGATGGAAGGACTAGGATAGGAGGAGAGGGAAAGAATAGGATAACGAGAGCAAGAGAGAGAGACAGAGAGGGAGATTAGGATAGGAAGACATGGAAAGACTAGGTTAGGAAGAGAGGGAAAGACTAGGATAATGAGATAGAGAGAGAGAGGGAAACAGAGAGAGAGAGAGAGGGAGATTAGGATAGAAAGAGATGGAAAGACTAGGATAGGATGAAAGGGAAAGACTAGGATAACAAGGGTGAGAGAGAGAGAGAGAGAGCGAATAGGGGATAAGAAGAGAAGGAGAGATAGAGAGAATGAGGAGGAGAGAGATAGGGAGATTGGGAAATGGAGAGGGGGAGAGGGAGAGAGAGGGAGATAGAGAGAGAGAGGGAGAGAGAGAGGGAAGTTGGGAAATGGAGAGAGAGAGAGAGAGAGAGGGTGATAAGGAAAAGGAGAGGTGGAGAGGGAGAGAGAGGGAGAGGGGAGAAAGAGGGAGAATAGGATAGGGATAGAGAGAGAGAGAGAGAGAGAGAGAGAGAGAGAGAGAGAGAGAGAGAGAGAGAGAGAGAGAATATTGGATAGGAAGAGAAGGAGAGATAGAGAGAAAGGGGAGACAGATAGGGAGATTGGGAAAAGGTGAGGGGGAGTGGGAGAGAGAGGGAGAGAATAGGATAAGGAGAGAGAGAGAATAAGGGATAGGAAGAGAAGAGAGAGAGAGAGTGGGAGAGGGGAGCAAGAGGGAGAATACGATAAGGAGAAAGAGAGAGAGAGAGAGATAGGGAGATTTGGAAATGGAGAGGGGGAGAGGGAGAGAGAGGTAGAGAGAGAGAGAGAGGGAGATTAGGATAGGAAGAAATGGAAAGACTAGGATAGGAAGAGAGGGAAAGACTAGGATAACGAGAAAGAGAGAGAGATAGAGAGAGAGAGAGAGAGAGAGAGGATGGAGAGAGGGAGGGGGTAAGAGAGAGAGTGGGACAGAGAGAGAAAGAGAGAGAGGGTGATAACTAAAAGTGGAGGGGGAGATTGGTAAAAGGAGATGGGGAGAGGGAGAGAGAGGGAAGTTGGGAAATGTAGAGAGAGAGAGAGAGAGAGGGAAAAGGAGAGAGAGAGAGACCGAGAGAGGGAAGTTGGGAAATGGAGAGAGAGAGAGAGGGGGATTAGGATAGGAAGAGACAGAAAGACTAGGATAGGAGGAGAGGGAAAGAATAGGATAACGAGAGCGAGAGAGAGAGAGATAGAGGGAGATTAGGATAGGAAGAGATGGAAAGAATAGGATAGCAAGAGAGGGAAAGACTAGGATAATGAGAGAGAGAGAAGTTGGGTAATGGAGAGAGAGAGAGACAAAGGGAAAAGCAGAGAGAGAGAGATAGAGAGAGAGAGGGAGATTAGGATAGGAAGAGATTGAAATACTAGGATAAGAAGAGAGGGAAAGACTAGGATAATGGGAGAGAGAGAGGAGAAAGAGAGAGAGATACAAAGAGAGAGAGAGGAGAGAAAGAGAGAGAAGGTGATTAGGAAAAGAAGAGGGGAAAAGTGAGATGGAGAGGGGGAGATTGGTAAAAAGAGATGGGGAGAGGGAGAGAGAGGGAAGTTAGGAAATGGAGAGAGAGAGAGAGAGAGAGAGAGAGAGAGAGATAGAGAGAGAGAGGGAGACTAGGATAGCAAGAGAGGGAAAGACTAGGATAGCAAGAGAGGGAAAGACTAGGATAGGAAGAGATGGAAAGACTAGGATAGGAAGAGAGGGAAAGACTAGGATAATGAGAGAGAGAGAGAGGGAAACAGAGAGAGAGAGAGAGAGGGAGATTAGGATAGGAAGAGATGGAAAGAGTAGGATAGGATGAGAGGGAAAGACTAGGATAACACGGGTTAGAGAGAGAGAGAGAGCGAATAGGGGATAAGAAGAGAAGGAGAGATAGAGAGAATGAGGAGGAGAGAGATAGGGAGATTGGGAAATGGAGAGGAGGGAAGGGAGAGAGAGGGATAGAGAGAGAGAGAGAGAGAGAGAGAGAGAGAGAGAGAGAGGGAAGTTGGGAAATGGAGAGAGAGAGGGTGATTAGGAAAAGGAGAGGGGGAGAGGGAGAGAGAGAGGGAGAGGGGAGCAAGAGGGAGAATAGGATAGGGGGAGAGAGAGAGAATACGGGATAGGAAGGGAAGGAGAGATAGAGAGAAAGAGGAGGACATAGAATGGGAGAATGGGAAATGGAGAGGGGGAGAGTGAGAGAGAGGGAGAGAATAGGATAAGGAGATAGAGAGAGAGAGAGAGAGAGGAGAGAGAGGATGGAGGGAGGGAGGGGGTAAGAGAGAGAGAGAGTGGGATAGAGAGAGAAAGAGAGAGAGGGTGATTAGGAAAAGGAGAGGGGGAGATTTGTAAATGGAGATGGGGAGAGGGGTATAGAGGGAAGGTGGGAAATGGACAGAGAGAGGGAGAGAGAGATAGAGAGAGAGGGAAAAGGAGAGAGAGAGAGAGAGAGAGAGAGAGGGAAACGGAGAAAGAGCGAGAGAGAGAGAGGGAACTTGGGAAATGGAGAGACAGAAAGAGGGAAATGGAGAGAGAGAGAGAGAGAGGGAGATTAGGATAGGAAGAGATTAAATCACTAGGATAGGATGAGAGGGAAAGACTAGGATAACCAGAGTGAGAGAGAGAGAGAGAGGGAGATTTGGATAGGAAGAGATGGAAAGACTAGGATAGGAAGAGAGGGAAAGACTAGGATAATGAGAGAGAGAGAAGTTGGGAAATTGAGAGAGAGAGAGAGGGAAGTTGGGAAATGGAGAGAGGGAGAGAGAAAGAGAGGGACAGAGGAAGAGAGAGAGAGAGACAGAGGGAAATTAGGATAGGAAGAGATGGAAAGACTAGGATAGGAAGAGAGGGAAAGACTAGGATAATAAGAGAGAGAGAGACAGAGAGAGAGAGGAGAAAGAGAGAGAGACACAAAGAGAGAGAGGAGAGAGAGAGAGAGAGGTTGATTAGGAAAAGAAGAGGGGGAGATTGGTAAAAGGGGGATGGGGAGAGGGAGAGAGAGAGAGAGAGATAGAGAGAGAGAGGGAGATTAGGATAGGAAGAGATGGAAGGACTAGGATAGGAAGAGGGGGGAAAAACTAGGATTGGAAGAGACACGAAGATGAGGATAATGAGAGAGAGTAGGGGATAGGAAGAGAAGGAGAGATAGGGAGATTGGGAAATGGAGAGGGGGAGAGGGAGAGAGAGAGAGAGAGAGGGAGATTAGGATAGCAAGAGATGGAAAGAGTAGGATAGGATGAGAGGGAAAGACTAGGATAACAAGAGAGAGAGAGAGAGAGAGAGAGAGAGTGAATACGGGATAGGAAGAGAAGGAGAGATAGAGAGAATGAGGAGGAGAGAGATAGGGTGATTGGGAAGTGGAGAGGGGGAGAGGGAGAGAGCGGGAGAGAGAGAGAGAGAGAGTGAGGGAAGTTGGGAAATGGACAGAGAGAGAGAGGGTGATAAGGAAAAGGAGAGGGGGAGAGGGAGAGAGAGAGGGAGAGGGGAGGAAGAGGGAGAATAGGATAGGGAGAGAGAGAGAGAGAGAATATTGGATAGGAAGAGAAGGAGAGATAGAGAGAAAGAGGAGGAGATAGATAGGGAGATTGGGAAATGGAGAGGGGGAGAGGGAGAGAGAGGGAGAGAATAGGATAAGGAGAGAGAGAGAAAGAGAATAAGGGATAGGAAGAGGAGAGAGAGAGAGTGGGAGAGGGGAGCAAGAGGGAGAATAGGATAAGGAGAAAGAGAGAGAGAGAGAGATAGGGAGATTTGGAAATGGAGAGGGGGAGAGGGAGAGAGAGAGAGAGAGAAAGAGGGAGATTAGGATAGGAAGAAATGGAAAAACTAGGATAGGAAGAGAGGGAAAGACTAGGTAACGAGAAAGAGAGAGAGATAGAGACAAAGATAGAGAGAGACAGAGACAGAGAGAGGGTGATTAGGAAAAGGATAGGGGGAGATTGGTAAAAGGAGATGGGGAGAGGGAGAGAGAGGGAAAAGGAGAGAGAGAGAGAGAGAGAGAGAGAGAGAGAGACCGAGAGAGGGAAGTTGGGAAATGGAGAGAGAGAGAGAGGGAAATGGAGAGAGAGAGAGAGGGGGATTAGGATAGGAAGAGATGGAAGGACTAGGATAGGAGGAGAGGGAAAGAATAGGATAACGAGAGTGAGAGAGAGAGAGAGAGTAGGGGATAGGAAGAGAAGGAGAGATAGAGAGAATGAGGAGGAGAGAGAGGGAGATTGGGAAATGGAGAGGGGGAAAGGGAGAGAGAGGGAGATAGAGAGAGAGAGAGAGGGAAGTTTGGAAATGGAGAGAGAGAGAGAGGGTGATTAGGAAAAGGAGAGGGGGAGAGGGAGAGAGAGAGGGAGAGGGGAGCAAGAGGGAGAATAGGATAGGGAGAGAGAGAGAGAGAGAATAGGGCATAGGAAGAGAAGGAGAGATAGAGAGAAAGAGGAGGAGATAGAATGGGAGATTGGGAAATGGAGAGGGGGAGAGTGAGAGAGAGGGAGAGAATAGGATAAGGAGAGAGAGAGAGAGAGAGAGAGAGAGAGAGGGAGAGGATGGAGGGAGGGAGGGGGTAAGAGAGAGAGAGTGGAATAGAGAGAGAAAGAGAGAGAGAGAGAGGGTGATTAGGAAAAGGAGAGGGGGTGGTGCAGGGCACCTATGGTAATAGGATAGTTCTAGTTTCATTGTTTGTAATAATTTGAGTTTGATCATTTACGATCATCTCTCTCCTATTGTGTGGTCATGACTACCTACAGCATGCTTATAAGCTGTGGAGTCTTAGTCCACAAGGATTTTGGTTTGTTTTTGCTGTAATAATAGGAATAAGTGAATTAGTCCATTTGTCCATTTCTTGTATGGTCAAGAGTTTTATTGGTATTTCTATAAACCAATCACTCTTAGTCCATTGGACTTTGGTACTGTTTTTTTTTTTTTTGTTAATGCTGTGTTTAGCGGAGTTTTTCTTATTTCCATCTTTGATGGTTCAGTTGTATCAACGACCCCAACTGGTTTGCACCGGTTGGGTGTTTGTTGCTGTATATAACAGTGTGTCCAACTAATGGTTGGAACGGAAGTCTGCGAAGCAAAGGAAATACAAACAAAAAAACAACAGTTTCGAAGAAAGTCTCCTTTTTTCATGATTCTTCCTGCAATTCAGTCATCTTGAACAAAACCGGGTTCAAAGTAGTGGAATGTGGAACAAGTGCGAAACAGATGTAAAAGCAGTTTAGATGGGTTCGCATTCAAACTTGTGAGCGATTTAATCCTTTTTTCATTTTATAGGAAGAACTCCTTGTTCGATTTTCGGGTTGGAGTGCGTGAATATACTGTGAATGTATTTTTCTGCGGTTAACACAGTGATTTAATCATGAAACTGCGCTGTTTGTTTAGATTGTAATTTGTGCTTAGAAAAGTTCGGTTAATCTGTTTAGCGGAAACTGTATGATCACATTGCTATGCAACTCAATTCCAAACTGTTTTTCCTCCGTGGGAATAATAATGCCGAACAAACAGTTTAGGGTGAACATCTCTAATGCTTTCAATGCTCGAAATTGTTGAAATGTTAAATGCTTCAAAGACAATGTTTAACTGAGTTAAACCAAACAACATTGTTACATCTGGGTCATCACCTCTATTTCGAGTTTAAACCATTGATCTAGTGTGCCCTAGCCGTACGGCAAATGACTGTGTTAAACTCAAACCCGAAATGGCTTAAATTGTTCGATAATAGTTTGGAGGGGTGTCACTATGGTTATCGTTCAAGTTGAATATGCAGTAATTAAATTCTGAAGACCGTGATGTTGGCTTGGGAATGTGAGACGATCCAAAACATGCAGGAATCGATTGCGAAACAATAATTAAATACCATTAAAACCCCTGTTTATGGCACAGAATTAACACCTTACAATGGCATTAGATTCCAAAGTTTGACAAACCAGTCGAAGCCTAAACTAGCCTGATCAACTAGGGGATTGGGATTCCTGAGTGTAAACAAGTTTTGTCGAATTTTGATGCCATCTAATTGTGTTACAAATAGAATGGGGGAATGAATCAAAACAAGTGTATTTGTGATTAAACCACAATACGAGTGTGTGCAGTTGGAGAACCAGCAAGACTTGAAACTCAAAAGTGCAACAGTAATACATCCTTAAAGAATTGTAAACCTCAGCAGGGAACAGAGTTTGACAAATATCTTTCTGGAGTTAACTAGCATCTGAACATGTTACAATTCAGATTTGTGTCGAATTGGTGGATTATTGTTTTTATTGATTAAGAATTCAATTTGTGATGATTTTAATGAACATTGCATTTCCTTTTATTCATCAAAGAAGAACAGTCTGGATTTCTTATTGAATATCACAATATTTGTTTGGGCTAACCAAGCTTAGCGTTGTAGCACTCTGCATCAGGGGGAGATTGGTAAAAGGAGATGGGGAGAGGGAGAGAGAGGGAAGGTTGGAAATGGATAGAGAGAGAGAGAGAGATATAGAGAGAGAGGGAAAATGAGAGAGAGAGAGAGAGAGGGAAATAGAGAGAGAGAGAGAGGGAGATTAGGATAGGAAGAGGTGAAATCACTAGGATAGGACGAGAGGGAAAGACTAGGATAACAAGAGCGAGAGAGAGAGAGAGAGAGGGAGATTAGGATAGGAAGAGATGGATAGACTAGGATAGGAAGAGAGGGAAAGACTAGGATAATGAGAGAGAGAGGACTTGGGAAATTGAGAGGGAGAGAGAGAGGGAAGTTGGGAAATGGAGAGAGAGAGAAAGAGAGGGAGTGAGGGAGAGAGAGAATGAGAGACAGAGGGAAATTAGGATAGGAAGAGATGGAAAGAATAGGATAGGAAGAGAGGGAAAGACTAGGATAATGAGAGAGAGAGAGACAGAGAGAGAGAGAGGAGAAAGAGAGAGAGACACAAAGAGATAGAGAGGAGAGAGAGAGAGGTTGATTAGGAAAAGAAGAGGGTGAGAGGGAGATGGAGAGGGGGAGACTAGTAAAAGGAGATGGGCAGAGGG
>NC_081413.1:231709823-231734243 GCF_030272615.1 Cryptomeria japonica
AGAGATGGAAAGACTAGGATAGGAAGAGGGGGAAAGACTAGGATTGGAAGAGACACAAAGACGAGGATAATGAGAGAGAGAAAGAGAGAGAGTAGGGGATAGGAAGAGAAGGAGAGATAGAGAGAATTAGGAGGAGAGAGATAGGGAGATTGGGAAATGGAGAGGGGGGAGAGGGAGAGAGAAAGAGAGAGAGAGACGGAGATTAGGATAGGAAGAGATGGAAAAACTAGGATAGGACAAGAGGGAAAGACTAGGATAACAAGAGCGAGAGAGAGAGAGAGAGAGTGAATAGGGGATAGGAAGAGAAGGAGAGATAGAGAGAATGAGGAGGAGAGAGATAGGGCGATTGGGATATGGAGAGGGGGAGAGGGAGAGAGAGGGAGAGAGAAAGAGAGAGAGGGAAGTTGGGAATTGGAGAGAGAGAGAGGGTGATAAGGAAAAGGAGAGGGGAGCAAGAGGGAGAATAGGATAGGGAGAGGGGGAGAGGGAGAGAGAGAGGGAGAGGGGAGAAAGAGGGAGAATAGGATAGGGAGAGAGAGAGAGAGAGAGAGAGAGAGAGAATATTGGATAGGAAGAGAAGGAGAGATAGAGAGAAAGAGGAGGAGACAGATAGGGAGATTGGGAAAAGGAGAGGGGGAGAGGGAGAGAGAGGGAGAGAATACGATAAGGAGAAAGAGAATAAGGGATAGGAAGAGAAGAGAGAGAGAGAGTGGGAGAGGGGAGAAAGAGGGAGAATAGGATAAGGAGAAAGAGAGAGAGAGAGAGATAGGGAGATTTGGAAATGGAGAGGGGGAGAGGGAGAGAGAGGTAGAGAGAGAGAGAGAGGGAGATTAGGATAGGAAGAAATGGAAAGACTAGGATAGGAAGAGAGGGAAAGACTAGGATAACGAGAAAGAGAGAGAGATAGAGAGAGAGAGAGAGAGAGAGGATGGAGAGAGGGAGGGGGTAAAAGAGAGAGTGGGACAGAGAGAGAAAGAGAGAGAGGGTGATTAGGAAAAGGAGAGGGGGAGATTGGTAAAAAGAGATGGGGAGAGGGAGAGAGAGGGAAGTTGGGAAATGTAGAGAGAGAGAGAGAGGGAAAAGGAGAGAGAGAGATACCGAGAGAGGCAAGTTGGGAAATGGAGAGAGAGAGAGAGGGGGATTAGGATAGGAAGAGATGGAAAGACTAGGATAGGAGGAGAGGGAAAGAATAGGATAACGAGAGCGAGAGAGAGAGAGATAGAGGGAGATTAGGATAGGAAGAGATGGAAAGAATAGGATAGCAAGAGAGGGAAAGACTAGGATAATGAGAGAGAGAGAAGTTGGGAAATGGAGAGAGAGAGAGACAAAGGGAAAAGCAGAGAGAGAGAGATAGAGAGAGAGAGAGGGAGATTAGGATAGGAAGAGATGGAAAGACTAGGATAAGAAGAGAGGGAAAGACTAGGATAATGAGAGAGCAATAAGTTGGGAAATTGAGAGAGAGAGAGAGAGGGAAGTTGGGAAATGGAGAGAGAGAGAGAGAGAAAGAGAGGGACAGAGGGAGAGAGAGAGAGAGAGATAGAGGGAAATTAGGATAGGAAATGGGGAGAGGGAGAGAGAGGGAAGTTAGGAAATGGAGAGAGAGGGGGAGATTGGTAAAAAGAGATGGGGAGAGGGAGAGAGAGGGAAGTTAGGAAATGGAGAGAGAGAGAGAGAGATAGAGAGAGAGAGGGAGACTAGGATAGCAAGAGAGGGAAAGACTAGGATAGCAAGAGAGGGAAAGACTAGGATAGGAAGAGATGGAAAGACTAGGATAGGAAGAGAGGGAAAGACTAGGATAATGAGAGAGAGAGAGAGGGAAACAGAGAGAGAGAGAGAGAGAGGAGAGAGAGAGAGAGAGAGAGGGAGATTAGAATAGGAAGAGATGGAAAGAGTAGGATAGGACGAGAGGGAAAGACTAGGATAACAAGGGTTAGAGAGAGAGAGAGAGTGAATAGGGGATAAGAAGAGAAGGAGAGATAGAGAGAATGAGGAGGAGAGAGATAGGGAGATTGGGAAATGGAGAGGGGGGAAGGGAGAGAGAGGGATAGAGAGAGAGATAGAGAGAGAGAGAGAGAGAGGGAAGTTGGGAAAAGGAGAGAGAGAGGGTGATTAGGAAAAGGAGAGGGGGAGAGGGAGAGAGAGGGAGAGGGGAGCAAGAGGGAGAATAGGATAGGGGGAGAGAGAGAGAATACGGGATAGGAAGGGAAGGAGAGATAGAGAGAAAGAGGAGGACACAGAATAGGAGAATGGGAAATGGAGAGGGGGAGAGTGAGAGAGAGGGAGAGAATAGGATAAGGAGATAGAGAGAGAGAGAGAGGAGAGATAGGATGGAGGGAGGGAGGGGGTAAGAGAGAGAGAGTGGGATAGAGAGAGAAAGAGAGAGAGGGTGATTAGGAAAAGGAGAGGGGGAGATTTGTAAAAGGAGATGGGGAGAGGGGTATAGAGGGAAGTTGGGAAATGGACAGAAAGAGAGGGAGAGAGAGAGAGAGAGAGAGGGAAAAGGAGAGAGAGAGAGAGAGAGAGAGGGAAGTTGGGAAATGCAGAGACAGAGAGAGGGAAACGGAGAGAGAGTGAGAGAGAGAGGGAACTAGGGAAATGGAGAGACAGAGAGAGGGAAATGGAGAGAGAGAGAGAGAGAGAGAGAGAGGGAGATTATCATAGGAAGAGATTAAATCACTAGGATAGGATGAGAGGGAAAGACTAGGATAACCAGAGTGAGGGAGAGAGAGAGAGAGAGAGGGAGATTTGGATAGGAAGAGATGGAAAGACTAGGATAGGAAGAGAGGGAAAGACTAGGATAATGAGAGAGAGAGAAGTTGGGAAATTGAGAGAGAGAGAGAGAGGGAAGTTGGGAAATGGAGAGAGAGAGAGAGAGAGAAAGAGAGGGACAGAGGGAGAGAGAGAGAGAGAGATAGAGGGAAATTAGGATAGGAAGAGATGGAAAGACTAGGATAGGAAGAGAGGGAAAGACTAGGATAATGAGAGAGACAGAGACAGAGAGAGAGAGAGGAGAAAGAGAGAGAGACACAAAGAGAGAGAGAGGAGAGAGAGAGAGAGGTTGATTAGGAAAAGAAGAGGGGGAGATTGGTAAAAGGAGATGGGGAGAGGGAGAGAGAGAGAGAGATAGATAGAGAGAGAGGGAGATTAGGATAGGAAGAGATGGAAAGACTAGGATAGGAAGAGGGGGAAAGACTAGGATTGGAAGAGACACGAAGATGAGGATAATGAGAGAGAGAGAGAGAGTAGGGGATAGGAAGAGAAGGAGAGATAGAGAGAATTAGGAGGAGAGAGATAGGGAGATTGGGAAATGGAGAGGGGGAGAGGGAGAGAGAGAGAGAGAGAGAGGGAGATTAGGATAGGAAGAGATGGAAAGAGTAGGATAGGATGAGAGGGAAAGACTAGGATAACAAGAGCAAGAGAGAGAGAGAGAGAGAGAGAGAGAGAGAGAGAGAGAGAGTGAATAGGGGATAGGAAGAGAAGGAGAGATAGAGAGAATGAGGAGGAGAGAGATAGGGTGACTGGGAAGTGGAGAGGGGGAGAGGGAGAGAGTGGGAGAGAGAGAGAGAGAGTGAGGGAAGTTGGGAAATGGATAGAGAGAGAGAGGGTGATAAGGAAAAGGAGAGGGGGAGAGGGAGAGAGAGAGGGAGAGGGGAGCAAGAGGGAGAATAGGATAGGGAGAGAGAGAGAGAGAATATTGGATAGGAAGAGAAGGAGAGATAGAGAGAAAGAGGAGGAGATAGATAGGGAGATTGGGAAATGGAGAGGGGGAGAGGGAGAGAGAGGGAGAGAATAGGATAAGAAGAGAGAGAGAAAGAGAATAAGGGATAGGAAGAGGAGAGAGAGAGAGTGGGAGAGGGGAGCAAGAGGGAGAATAGGATAAGGAGAAAGAGAGAGAGAGAGAGATAGGGAGATTTGGAAATGGAGAGGGGGAGAGGGAGAGAGAGAGAGAGAGAGGGAGAGAGAGATTAGGATAGGAAGAAACGGAAAAACTAGGATAGGAAGAGAGGGAAAGACTAGGTAACGAGAAAGAGAGAGAGATAGAGAGAGAGATAGAGACAAAGATAGAGAGAGACAGAGAGAGAGAGAGGGTGATTAGGAAAAGGAGAGGGGGAGATTGGTAGAAGGAGATGGGGAGAGGGAGAGAGAGGGAAATGGAGAGAGAGAGAGAGAGAGACCGAGAGAGGGAAGTTGGGAAATGGAGAGAGAGAGAGGGAAATGGAGAGAGAGAGAGAGGGGGATTAGGATAGGAAGAGATGGAAGGACTAGGATAGGAGGAGAGGGAAAGAATAGGATAACGAGAGCGAGAGAGAGAGAGAGAGTAGGGGATAGGAAGAGAAGGAGACATAGAGAGAATGAGGAGGAGAGAGATAGGGAGATTGGGAAATGGAGAGGGGGAAATGGAGAGAGAGAGAGAGGGTGATTAGGAAAAGGAGAGGGGGAGAGGGAGAGAGAGAGGGAGAGTGGAGAAAGAGGGAGAATAGGATAGGGAGAGAGAGAGAGAGAGAGAATAGGGGATAGGAAGAGAAGGAGAGATAGAGAGAAAGAGGAGGAGATAGAACGGGAGATTGGGAAATGGAGAGGGGGAGAGCGAGAGAGAGGGAGAGAATAGGATAAGGAGAGAGAGAGAGAGAGGGAGAGGATGGAGGGAGGGAGGGGGTAAGAGAGAGAGAGAGAGGGTGATTAGGAAAAGGAGAGGGGGAGATTGGTAAAAGGAGATGGGGAGAGGGAGAGAGAGGGAAGGTTTGAAATGGACAGAGAGAGAGAGAGATACAGAGAGAGAGGGAAAATGAGAGAGAGAGAGAGAGGGAAATAGAGAGAGAGAGAGGGGGAGATTAGGATAGGAAGAGGTGAAATCACTAGGATAGGACGAGAGGGAAAGACTAGGATAACAAGAGCGAGAGAGAGAGAGAGAGAGGGAGATTAGGATAGGAAGAGATGGACAGACTAGGATAGGAAGAGAGGGAAAGACTAGGATAATGAGAGAGAGAGAGGACTTGGGAAATTGAGAGGGAGAGAGAGAGGGAAGTTGGGAAATGGAGAGAGAGAGAGAGAAAGAGAGGGAGAGAGGGAGAGAGAGAATGAGAGACAGAGGGAAATTAGGATAGGAAGAGATGGAAAGAATAGGATAAGAAGAGAGGGAAATACTAGGATAATGAGAGAGAGAGAGATAGAGAGAGAGAGAGAGACAGAGGAGAAAGAGAGAGAGAGACACAAAGAGATAGAGAGGAGAGAGAGAGAGTGTGAAGTAAGGAAATGGAGAGAGAGAGAGAGATAGAGAGAGAGAGGGAGATTAGGATAGGAAGAGATGTAAAGACTAGGATAGGAAGAGGGGGAAAGACTAGGATAGCAAGAGACGTAAAGACGAGGATAATGAGAGAGAGAGAGAGAGAGAGAGAGAGAGTAGGGGATAGGAAGAGAAGGAGAGATAGAGAGAATGAGGAGGAGAGAGATAGGGAGATTGGGAAATGGAGAGGGGGAGAGGGAGAGAGAGAGAGAGAGGGAGAGAGAGAGAGAGAGGGAAGTTGGGAAATGGAGAGAGAGAGAGGGTGATTAGGAAAAGGAGAGGGGGAGAGGGAGAGAGAGAGGGAGAGGGGAGAAAGAGGGAGAATAGGATAGGGAGAGAGAGAGAGAGAGAGAGAGAGAGAGAATAGGGGATAGGAAGAGACGGAGAGATAGGGAGAAAGAGGAGCAGACAGATAGGGAGATTTGGAAATGGAGAGGGGGAGAGGGAGAGAGAGGGAGAGAGAATAGGATAAGGAGAGAGAGAAAGAGAGAGAGAGAGAGAGGGAGAGCGGAGAAAGAGGGAGAATAGGATAAGGAGAGAGAGAGAGAGAATAGGGGATACGAAGAGAAGGAGAGATATAGAGAAAGATGAGTAGAGAGATAGGGAGATTTGGAAATGGAGAGGGGGAGAGGGAGAGAGAGGCAGAGAGAGAGAGAGATGGAGATTAGGATAGGAAGAGATGGAAAGACTAGGATAGGAAGAGAGGGAAAGACTACGATAACGAGAAAGAGAGAGAGAGATACAAAGAGAGGGAGAGGAGAGAGAGAGAGAGAAGGTGATTAGGAAAAGAAGAGGGGGAGATTGGTAAAAAGAGATGGGGAGAGGGAGAGAGAGGGAAGTTAGGAAATGGAGAGAGAGAGATAGAGAGAGATAGAGAGAGAGAGGGAGATTAGGATAGGAAGAGATGGAAAGACTAGGATAGCAAGAGAGGGAAAGACTAGGATAGGAAGAGAAGCAAAGACGAGGATAATGAGAGAGAGAGAGAGAGAGAGAGAGTAGGGGATAGGAAGAGAAGGAGAGATAGAGAGAATGAGGAGGAGAGAGATAGGGAGATTGGGAAATGGAGAGGGGGGGAAGGGAGAAAGAGGGAGAGAGAGAGAGATAGAGAGAGAGAGAGAGGGAAGTTGGGAAATGGAGAGAGCGAGAGAGAGAGGGTGATTAGGAAAAGGAGAGGGGGAGAGGGAGAGAGAGAGAGGGAGAGGGGAGAAAGAGGGAGAATAGGATAGGGAGAGAGAGAGAGAGAGAGAGAGAGAGAGAGAGAATAGGGGATAGGAAGAGAAGGAGAGATAGAGAGAAAGAGGAGGAGAGAGATAGGGAGATTGGGAAATGGAGAGGGGGGAAGGGAGAGAGAGGGAGAGAGAGAGAGAGACAGAGGGAAGTTGGGAAATGGAGAGAGAGAGAGAGGGTGATTAAAAAAAGGAGAGGGGGAGAGGGAGAGAGAGAGGGAGAGGGAAGAAAGAGGGAGAATAGGATAGGGAGAGAGAGAGAGAGAATATGGGATAGGAAGAGAAGGAGAGATAGAGAGAAAGAGGAGGACACAGAATGGGAGAATGGGAAATGGAGAGGGGGGAGAGTGAGAGAGAGGGAGAGAATAGGATAAAGAGAGAGAGAGAGAGAGGTAGAGAGAGAGAGACAAAGGAGAGAGAGGATGGAGGGAGGTAGGGGGTAAGAGAGAGAGAGGGTGATTAGGAAAAGGAGAGGGGGAGATTTGTAAAAGGAGATGGGGAGAGGGGTATAGAGGGAAGTTGGGAAATGGACAAAGAGAGAGAGAGAGAGAGATAGAGATAGAGAGAGAGGGAAGTTTTGAAATGGAGAGACAGAGAGAGAGAGAGGGAGATTAGGATAGGAAGAGATTAAATCACTTTGATAGGATGAGAGGGAAAGACTAGGATAACGAGAGAGATAGAGAGAGAGAGAGAGAGGGAGATTTGGATAGGAAGAGATGGAAAGACTAGGATTGGAAGAGAGGGAAAGACTAGGATAATGAGAGAGAGAGAGAGAGGGAAGTTGGGAAATGGAGAGAGGGAGAGGGTAAGAGAGAGAGAGAGGGAAGTTGGGAAATGGAGAGACAGAGTGAGGGAAATGGAGAGAGAGATAGACAGAGAGAGGGAGATTAGGATAGGAAGAGATTAAATCACTAGGATAGGATGAGAGGGAAAGACTAGGATAATGAGAGGGATAGAGAGAGAGAGAGATAGATTAGGATAGGAAGAGATGGAAAGACTAGGATAGGAAGAGAGGGAAAGACTAGGATAATGAGAGAGAGAGAGAGATAGAGAGAGAGAGAGAGGAGAAAGAGAGAGAGACACAAAGAGAGAGAGAGGAGAGAGAGAGAGAGGTTGATTAGGAAAAGAAGAGGGGGAGAGGGAGATGGAGAGGGGGAGACTAATAAAAGGAGATGGGGAGAGGGAAAGAGAGAGAGAGAGATAGAGAGAGAGAGAGGGAGATTAGGATAGGAAGAGATGGAAAGACTAGGATAGGAAGAGGGGGAAAGACTAGGATTGGAAGAGACACAAAGACGAGGATAACGAGAGAGAGAGAGAGAGAGAGAGAGAGAGAGAGAGATTAGGGGATAGGAAGAGAAGGAGTGATAGAGAGAATTAGGAGGAGAGAGATAGGGAGATTGGGAAATGGAGAGGGGGAGAGGGAGAGAGATAGAGAGAGAGAGACGGAGATTAGGATAGGAAGAGATGGAAAGACTAGGATAGGACGAGAGGGAAAGACTAGGATAACAAGAGCGAGAGAGAGAGAGAGAGAGAGAGAGAGAGAGAGAGAGAGAGAGAGAGAGAGTGAATAGGGGATAGGAAGAGAAGGAGAGATAGAGAGAATGAGGAGGAGAGAGATAGGGTGATTGGGATATGGAGAGCGGGAGAGGGAGAGAGAGGGAGAGAGAAAGAAAGAGAGAGAGGGAAGTTGGGAATTGGAGAGAGAGAGAGAGGGTGATAAGGAAAAGGAGAGGGGGAGAGGGAGAGAGAGAGGGAGAGGGGAGCAAGAGGGAGAATAGAATAGGGAGAGAGAGAGACAATATTGGATAGGAAGAGAAGGAGAGATAGAGAGAAAGAGGAGGAGACAGATAGGGAGATTGGGAAATGGAGAGGGGGACAGGGAGAGAGACGGAGAGAATAGGATAAGGAGAGAGAGAGAGATAAAGAGAATAAGGGATAGGAAGAGGAGAGAGAGAGTGGGAGAGGGGAGCAAGAGAGAGAGGGAGATTAGGATAGGAAGAAATGGAAAGACTAGGATAGGAAGAGAAGGAAAGACTAGGTAACGAGAAAGAGAGAGAGATAGAGACAGAGACAGAGACAGAGAGAGAGATAGAGAGAGACAGAGAGACAGAGAGAGGGTGATTAGGAAAAGGAGCGGGGGAGATTGGTAAAAGGAGGTGGGGAGAGGGAGAGAGAGGGAAGCTGGGAAATGTAGAGAGAGAGAGAGAGAGACCGAGAGAGGGAAGTTGGGAAATGGAGAGAGAGAGAGAGAGGGAGATTAGGATAGGAAGAGATAGAAAGACTAGGATAGGAAGAGAGGGAAAGACTAGGATAATAAGAGAGAGAGAGAAGTTGGAAAATGGAGAGAGAGAGAGAGACAGAGGGAAAAGTAGAGAGAGAGATAGAGAAAGAGAGGGAGATTACGATAGGAAGAGATGGAAAGACTAGGATAGGAAGAGAGGGAAATACTAGGATAACGAGAGAGAGAAAGACAGAGAGAGAGAGAGGAGAAAGAGAGAGAGATACAAAGAGAGAGAGAGGAGAGAGAGAGAGAGAGAGAAGGTGACTAGGAAAAGAAGAGGGGGAGAGCGAGATGGAGAGGGGAGATTGGTAAAAAGAGATGGGGAGAGGGAGAGAGAGGGAAGTTAGGAAATGGAGAGAGAGAGAGAGAGATAGAGAGAGAGAGGGAGATTAGGATAGGAAGAGATGGAAAGACTTGGATAGCAAGAGAGGGAAAGACCAGGATAGGAAGAGAAGCAAAGACGAGGATAACGAGAGAGAGAGAGATAGAGAGAGTAGGGGATAGGAAGAGAAGGAGAGATAGAAAGAATGAGGAGGAGAGAGAGGGAGATTGGGAAATGGAGAGGGGGGAAGGGAGAGAGAGGGAGATAGAGAGAGAGATAGAGAGAGAGAGAGAGAGGGGATGGAGAGAGAGAGGGGGTAAGAGAGAGAGAGTGGGACAGAGAGAGAAAGAGAGAGAGGGTGATTAGGAAAAGGAGAGGGGGAGATTGGTAAAAGCAGATGGGGAGAGGGAGAGAGAGAGAGATAGAGAGAGAGGGAAAAGGAGAGTGAGAGAGAGAGAGGGAAGTTGGGAAATGGAGAGATAGAGAGAGGGAAACAGAGAGAGAGAGAGAGAGAGGGAGATTAGGATAGGAAGAGATTAAATCACTAGGATAGGATGAGAGGGAAAGACTAGGATAATGAGAGCGAGAGAAAGAGAGAGAGAGAGGGAGATTTTAATAGGAAGAGATGGAAAGACTAGGATAGGAAGAGAGCAAAAGACTAGGATAATGAGAGAGATAGAAGTTGGGAAAAAGAGAGAGAGAGAGAGAGAAGGAAGTTGGGAAATGTAGAGAGAGAGAGAGAGAGAAAGAGAGGGATAGAGGGAGAGAGAGAGAGAGAGACAGAGGGAAATTAGGATAGGAAGAGACGGAAAGACTAGGATAGGAAGAGAGGGAAAGACTAGGATAATGAGAGAGAGAGAGACAGAGAGAGTGGAGAAAGCGAGAGACAAACAAAGAGAGAGAGAGGAGAGAGAGAGAGGATGATTAGGAAAAGAAGAGGGGGAGAGGGAGATGGAGAGGGGGAGACTAGTAAAAGGAGATGGGGAGAGGGAGAGAGAGAGAGAGAGAGAGAGAGAGAGAGAGAGAGAGAGAGAGAGAGAGAGAGAGAGAGAGAGGGAGATTAGGATAGGAAGAGATGGAAAGACTAGGATAGGAAGAGAGGGAAAGACTAGGATAATGAGAAAGAGAGAGAGATAGAGACAGAGAGATAGAGACAGAGAGATAGAGACAGAGACAGAGAGAGACAAAGAGACAGAGAGAGGGTGATTAGGAAAAGGAGATGGGGAGATTGGTAAAAGGAGATGGGGAGAGGGAGAGAGAGGGAAGTTGGGAAATGTAGAGAGAGAGAGAGGGAAAAGGAGAGAGAGAGAGACCGAGAGAGGGAAGTTGGGAAATGGAGAGAGAGAGAGAGGGGGATTAGGATAGGAAGAGATGGAAGGACTAGGATAGGAGGAAAGGGAAAGAATAGGATAACAAGAGCAAGAGAGAGAGACAAAGAGGGAGATTAGGATAGGAAGAGATGGAAAGACTAGGATAGGTAGAGAGGGAAAGACTAAGATAATGAGAAAGAGAGAGAGGGAAATAGAGAGAGAGAGAGAGAGGGAGATTAGGATAGGAAGAGATGGAAAGACTAGGATAGGACGAGAGGGAAAGACTAGGATAACAAGGGTGAGAGAGAGAGAGAGAGAGAGAGAGAGAGAGAGCGAATAGGGGATAAGAAGAGAAGGAGAGATAGAGAGAATGAGGAGGAGAGAGATAAGGAGATTGGGAAATGGAGAGGGGGAGAGGGAGAGAGAGGGAGATACTGAGAGAGAGAGAGAAGGAAGTTGGGAAATGGAGAGAGAGAGAGCGGGTGATAAGGAAACGGAGAGGGGGAGAGGGAGAGAGAGAGGGAGAGAATAGGATAAGGAGAGAGAGAAAGAGAGAGAGAGAGGGAGAGCGGAGAAAGAGGGAGAATAGGATAAGGAGAGAGAGCAGAATAGGGGATAGGAAGAGAAGGAGAGATATAGAGAAAGATGAGTAGAGAGATAGGGAGATTTGGAAATGGAGAGGGGGAGAGGGAGAGAGAGGAAGAGAGAGAGAGATGGAGATTAGGATAGGAAGAGATGGAAAGACTAGGATAGGAAGAGAGGGAAAGACTAGGATAACGAGAAAGAGAGAGAGAGATACAAAGAGAGGGAGAGGAGAGAGAGAGAGAGAGAAGGTGATTTTGAAAAGAAGAGGGGGAGATTGGTAAAAAGAGATGGGGAGAGGGAGAGAGACGGAAGTTAGGAAATAAAGAGAGAGAGAGAGAGAGATAGAGAGAGAGAGGGAGATTAGGATAGGAAGAGATGGAAAGACTAGGATAGCAAGAGACGGAAAGACTAGGATAGGAAGAGAAGCAAAGACGAGGATAATGAGAGAGAGAGAGAGAGTAGGGGATAGGAAGAGAAGGAGAGATAGAGAGAATGAGGAGGAGAGAGATAGGGAGATTGGGAAATGGAGAGGGGGGAAGAGAGAGAGGGAGAGAGAGAGAGATAGAGAGAGAGAGAGAGGGAAGTTGGGAAATGGAGAGAGAGAGGGAAGTTGGGAAATGGAGAGAGCGAGAGAGAGAGGGTGATTACGAAAAGGAGAGGGGGAGAGGGAGAGAGAGAGGGAGAGGGGAGAAAGAGGGAGAATAGAATAGGGAGAGAGAGAGAGAGAATAGGGGATAGGAAGAGAAGGAGAGATAGAGAGAAAAAGGAGGAGAGAGATAGGGAGATTGTGAAATGGAGAGGGGGGAAGGGAGAGAGAGGGAGAGAGAGAGAGAGAGAGGGAAGTTGGGAAATGGAGAGAGAGAGAGAGGGTGATTAGGAAAAGGAGAGGGGGAGAGGGAGAGAGAGAGGGAGAGGGGAGAAAGAGGGAGAATAGGATAGGGAGAGAGAGAGAGAGAATAGGGGATAGGAAGAGAAGGAGAGATAGAGAGAAAGAGGAGGACACAGAATGGGAGAATGGGAAATGGAGAGGGGGAGAGTGAGTGAGAGGGAGAGAATAGGATAAAGAGAGAGAGAGACAGAGGAGAGAGAGGATGGAGGGAGGTAGGGGGTAAGAGAGAGAGAGTGGGATAGAGAGAGAAAGAGAGAGAGGGTGATTAGGAAAAGGAGAGGGGGAGATTTGTAAAAGGAGATTTGGAGAGGGGTATAGAGGGAAGTTGGGAAATGGACAAAGAGAGAGAGAGAGAGAGAGAGATAGAGAGAGAGAGAGAGGGAAGTTTTGAAATGGAGAGACAGAGAGAGGGAAATGGAGAGAGAGAGAGAGAGGGAGATTAGGATAGGAAGAGATTAAAACCACTACGATAGGATGAGAGGGAAAGACTAGGATAACGAGAGAGATAGAGAGAGAGAGGGAGATTTGGATAGGAAGAGATGGAGAGACTAGGATAGGAAGAGAGGGAAAGACTAGGATAATGAGAGAGAGAGAGAGGGAAGTTGGGAAATGGAGAGAGGGAGAGGGTAAGAGAGAGAGAGAGGGAAGTTGGGAAATGGAGAGACAGAGAGAGGGAAATCGAGAGAGAGAGAGAGAGACAGAGAGAGGGAGAATAGGATAGGAAGAGATTAAATCACTAGGATAGGATGAGAGGGAAAGACTAGGATAATGAGAGAGAGAGAGAGAGAGAGAGAGAGAGATTAGGATAGGAAGAGATGGAAAGACTAGGATAGGAAGAGAGGGAAAGACTAGGATAATGAGAGAGAGAGATAGAGATAGAGAGAGAGGAGAAAGAGAGAGAGAGACACAAAGAGAGAAAGAGGAGAGAGAGAGAGAGAGGTTGATTAGGAAAAGAAGAGGGGGAGAGGGAGATGGAGAGGGGGAGATTGGTAAAAGGAGATGGGGAGAGGGAGAGAGAGAGAGAGAGATAGAGAGAGAGAGGGAGATTAGGATAGGAAGAGATGGAAAGACTAGGATAGGAAGAGGGGGAAAGACTAGGATTGGAAGAGACACAAAGACGAGGATAATGAGAGAGAGAGAGAGAGAGAGAGTAGGGGATAGGAAGAGAAGGAGAGATAGAGAGAATTAGGAGGAGAGAGATAGGGAGATTGGGAAATGGAGAGGGGGAGAGGGAGAGAGAAAGAGAGAGAGAGACGGAGATTAGGATAGGAAGAGATGGAAAAACTAGGATAGGACAAGAGGGAAAGACTAGGATAACAAGAGCGAGAGAGAGAGAGAGAGAGAGTGAATAGGGGATAGGAAGAGAAGGAGAGATAGAGAGAATGAGGAGGAGAGAGATAGGGCGATTGGGATATGGAGAGGGGGAGAGGGAGAGAGAGGGAGAGAGAAAGAGAGAGAGGGAAGTTGGGAATTGGAGAGAGAGAGAGGGTGATAAGGAAAAGGAGAGGGGAGCAAGAGGGAGAATAGGATAGGGAGAGGGGGAGAGGGAGAGAGAGAGGGAGAGGGGAGAAAGAGGGAGAATAGGATAGGGAGAGAGAGAGAGAGAGAGAGAGAGAGAGAGAGAGAATATTGGATAGGAAGAGAAGGAGAGATAGAGAGAAAGAGGAGGAGACAGATAGGGAGATTGGGAAAAGGAGAGGGGGAGAGGGAGAGAGAGGGAGAGAATACGATAAGGAGAAAGAGAATAAGGGATAGGAAGAGGAGAGAGAGAGAGAGTGGGAGAGGGGAGAAAGAGGGAGAATAGGATAAGGAGAAAGAGAGAGAGAGAGAGATAGGGAGATTTGGAAATGGAGAGGGGGAGAGGGAGAGAGAGGTAGAGAGAGAGAGAGAGGGAGATTAGGATAGGAAGAAATGGAAAGACTAGGATAGGAAGAGAGGGAAAGACTAGGATAACGAGAAAGAGAGAGAGATAGAGAGAGAGAGAGAGAGAGAGGATGGAGAGAGGGAGGGGGTAAAAGAGAGAGTGGGACAGAGAGAGAAAGAGAGAGAGGGTGATTAGGAAAAGGAGAGGGGGAGATTGGTAAAAGGAGATGGGGAGAGGGAGAGAGAGGGAAGTTGGGAAATTTAGAGAGAGAGAGAGAGGGAAAAGGAGAGAGAGAGAGACCGAGAGAGGCAAGTTGGGAAATGGAGAGAGAGAGAGGGGGGGATTAGGATAGGAAGAGATGGAAAGACTAGGATAGGAGGAGAGGGAAAGAATAGGATAACGAGAGCGAGAGAGAGAGAGATAGAGGGAGATTAGGATAGGAAGAGATGGAAAGAATAGGATAGCAAGAGAGGGAAAGACTAGGATAATGAGAGAGAGAAGTTGGGAAATGGAGAGAGAGAGAGACAAAGGGAAAAGCAGAGAGAGAGAGATAGAGAGAGAGAGAGGGAGATTAGGATAGGAAGAGATGGAAAGACTAGGATAAGAAGAGAGGGAAAGACTAGGATAATGAGAGAGCAATAAGTTGGGAAATTGAGAGAGAGAGAGAGAGGGAAGTTGGGAAATGGAGAGAGAGAGAGAGAGAGATAGAGAGGGACAGAGGGAGAGAGAGAGAGAGATAGAGGGAAATTAGGATAGGAAATGGGGAGAGGGAGAGAGAGGGAAGTTAGGAAATGGAGAGAGAGGGGGAGATTGGTAAAAAGAGATGGGGAGAGGGAGAGAGAGGGAAGTTAGGAAATGGAGAGAGAGAGAGAGAGAGATAGAGAGAGAGAGGGAGACTAGGATAGCAAGAGAGGGAAAGACTAGGATAGCAAGAGAGGGAAAGACTAGGATAGGAAGAGATGGAAAGACTAGGATAGGAAGAGAGGGAAAGACTAGCATAATGAGAGAGAGAGAGAGGGAAACAGAGAGAGAGAGAGAGAGAGAGAGAGAGGGAGATTAGAATAGGAAGAGATGGAAAGATTAGGATAGGACGAGAGGGAAAGACTAGGATAACAAGGGTTAGAGAGAGAGAGAGAGTGAATAGGGGATAAAAAGAGAAGGAGAGATAGAGAGAATGAGGAGGAGAGAGATAGGGAGATTGGGAAATGGAGAGGGGGGAAGGGAGAGAGAGGGATAGAGAGAGAGATAGAGAGAGAGAGAGAGGGAAGTTGGGAAAAGGAGAGAGAGAGGGTGATTAGGAAAAGGAGAGGGGGAGAGGGAGAGAGAGGGAGAGGGGAGCAAGAGGGAGAATAGGATAGGGGGAGAGAGAGAGAATACGGGATAGGAAGGGAAGGAGAGATAGAGAGAAAGAGGAGGACACAGAATAGGAGAATGGGAAATGGAGAGGGGGAGAGTGAGAGAGAGGGAGAGAATAGGATAAGGAGATAGAGAGAGAGAGAGAGGAGAGATAGGATGGAGGGAGGGAGGGGGTAAGAGAAAGAGAGTGGGATAGAGAGAGAAAGAGAGAGAGGGTGATTAGGAAAAGGAGAGGGGGAGATTTGTAAAAGGAGATGGGGAGAGGGGTATAGAGGGAAGTTGGGAAATGGACAGAAAGAGAGGGAGAGAGAGAGAGAGAGAGGGAAAAGGAGAGAGAGAGAGAGAGAGAGGGAAGTTGGGAAATGCAGAGACAGAGAGAGGGAAACGGAGAGAGAGCGAGAGAGAGAGAGGGAACTAGGGAAATGGAGAGACAGAGAGAGGGAAATGGAGAGAGAGAGAGAGAGAGAGAGAGAGAGGGAGATTATCATAGGAAGAGATTAAATCACTAGGATAGGATGAGAGGGAAAGACTAGGATAACCAGAGTGAGGGAGAGAGAGAGAGAGAGAGGGAGATTTGGATAGGAAGAGATGGAAAGACTAGGATAGGAAGAGAGGGAAAGACTAGGATAATGAGAGAGAGAGAAGTTGGGAAATTGAGAGAGAGAGAGAGAGGGAAGTTGGGAAATGGAGAGAGAGAGAGAGAAAGAGAGGGAGAGAGGGAGAGAGAGAGAGAGAGATAGAGGGAAATTAGGATAGGAAGAGATGGAAAGACTAGGATAGGAAGAGAGGGAAAGACTAGGATAATGAGAGAGACAGAGACAGAGAGAGAGAGAGGAGAAAGAGAGAGAGACACAAAGAGAGAGAGAGGAGAGAGAGAGAGAGGTTGATTAGGAAAAGAAGAGGGGGAGATTGGTAAAAGGAGATGGGGAGAGGGAGAGAGAGAGAGAGAGATAGAGAGAGAGGGAGATTAGGATAGGAAGAGATGGAAAGACTAGGATAGGAAGAGGGGGAAAGACTAGGATTGGAAGAGACACGAAGATGAGGATAATGAGAGAGAGAGAGAGAGTAGGGGATAGGAAGAGAAGGAGAGATAGAGAGAATTAGGAGGAGAGAGATAGGGAGATTGGGAAATGGAGAGGGGGAGAGGGAGAGAGAGAGAGAGAGAGAGGGAGATTAGGATAGGAAGAGATGGAAAGAGTAGGATAGGATGAGAGGGAAAGACTAGGATAACAAGAGCGAGAGAGAGAGAGAGAGAGAGAGAGAGAGAGAGAGAGAGAGTGAATAGGGGATAGGAAGAGAAGGAGAGATAGAGAGAATGAGGAGGAGAGAGATAGGGTGACTGGGAAGTGGAGAGGGGGAGAGGGAGAGAGTGGGAGAGAGAGAGAGAGAGTGAGGGAAGTTGGGAAATGGACAGAGAGAGAGAGGGTGATAAGGAAAAGGAGAGGGGGAGAGGGAGAGAGAGAGGGAGAGGGGAGCAAGAGGGAGAATAGGATAGGGAGAGAGAGAGAGAGAATATTGGATAGGAAGAGAAGGAGAGATAGAGAGAAAGAGGAGGAGATAGATAGGGAGATTGGGAAATGGAGAGGGGGAGAGGGAGAGAGAGGGAGAGAATAGGATAAGAAGAGAGAGAGAAAGAGAATAAGGGATAGGAAGAGGAGAAAGAGAGAGTGGGAGAGGGGAGCAAGAGGGAGAATAGGATAAGGAGAAAGAGAGAGAGAGAGAGATAGGGAGATTTGGAAATGGAGAGGGGGAGAGGGAGAGAGAGAGAGAGAGAGGGAGAGAGAGATTAGGATAGGAAGAAACGGAAAATCTAGGATAGGAAGAGAGCGAAAGACTAGGTAACAAGAAAGAGAGAGAGATAGAGAGAGAGATAGAGACAAAGATAGAGAGAGACAGAGAGAGAGAGAGGGTGATTAGGAAAAGGAGAGGGGGAGATTGGTAAAAGGAGATGGGGAGAGGGAGAGAGAGGGAAATGGAGAGAGAGAGAGAGAGAGACCGAGAGAGGGAAGTTGGGAAATGGAGAGAGAGAGAGGGAAATGGAGAGAGAGAGAGAGGGGGATTAGGATAGGAAGAGATGGAAGGACTAGGATAGGAGGAGAGGGAAAGAATAGGATAACGAGAGCGAGAGAGAGAGAGAGAGTAGGGGATAGGAAGAGAAGGAGAGATAGAGAGAATGAGGAGGAGAGAGATAGGGGAGATTGGGAAATGGAGAGGGGGAAAGGGGAGAGAGAGGGAGATAGAGAGAGAGAGAGAGAGAGAGAGGGAAGTTTGGAAATGGAGAGAGAGAGAGGGTGATTAGGAAAAGGAGAGGGGGAGAGGGAGAGAGAGAGGGAGAGTGGAGAAAGAGGGAGAATAGGATAGGGAGAGAGAGAGAGAGAGAATAGGGGATAGGAAGAGAAGGAGAGATAGAGAGAAAGAGGAGGAGATAGAACGGGAGATTGGGAAATGGAGAGGGGGGAGAGCGAGAGAGAGGGAGAGAATAGGATAAGGAGAGAGAGAGAGAGAGGGAGAGGATGGAGGGAGGGAGGGGGTAAGAGAGAGAGTGGGATAAAGAGAGAAAGAGAGAGAGAGAGAGGGTGATTAGGAAAAGGAGAGGGGGAGATTGGTAAAAGGAGATGGGGAGAGGGAGAGAGAGGGAAGGTTTGAAATGGACAGAGAGAGAGAGAGATACAGAGAGAGGGAAAATGAAAGAGAGAGAGAGAGAGGGAAATAGAGAGAGAGGGGGGGAGATTAGAATAGGAAGAGGTGAAATCGCTAGGATAGGACGAGAGGGAAAGACTAGGATAACAAGAGCGAGAGAGAGAGAGAGAGGGAGATTAGGATAGGAAGAGATGGACAGACTAGGATAGGAAGAGAGGGAAAGACTAGGATAATGAGAGAGAGAGAGGGAAGTTGGGAAATGGAGAGAGAGAGAGAGAAAGAGAGGGAGAGAGGGAATGAGAGACAGAGGGAAATTAGGATAGGAAGAGATGGAAAGAATAGGATAGGAAGAGAGGGAAATACTAGGATAATGAGAGAGAGAGAGACAGAGAGAGAGAGAGAGAGAGAGGAGAAAGAGAGAGAGACACAAAGAGATAGAGAGGAGAGAGAGAGAGGTTGATTAGGAAAAGAAGAGGGTGAGAGGGAGATGGAGAGGGGGAGACTAGTAAAAGGAGATGGGGAGAGGGAGAGAGTGTGAAGTAAGGAAATGGAGAGAGAGAGAGAGAGATAGAGAGAGAGAGGGAGATTAGGATAGGAAGAGATGTAAAGACTAGGATAGGAAGAGGGGGAAAGACTAGGATAGCAAGAGACATAAAGACGAGGATAATGAGAGAGAGAGAGAGAGAGAGAGAGAGAGAGAGAGAGAGTAGGGGATAGGAAGAGAAGGAGAGATAGAGAGAATGAGGAGGAGAGAGATAGGGAGATTGGGAAATGGAGAGGGGGAGAGGGAGAGAGAGAGAGAGGGAGAGAGAGAGAGAGGGGAAGTTGGGAAATGGAGAGAGAGAGAGAGGGTGATTAGGAAAAGGAGAGGGGGAGAGGGAGAGAGAGAGGGAGAGGGGAGAAAGAGGGAGAATAGGATAGGGAGAGAGAGAGAGAGAGAGAGAATAGGGGATAGGAAGAGACGGAGAGATAGGGAGAAAGAGGAGCAGACAGATAGGGAGATTTGGAAATGGAGAGGGGGAGAGGGAGAGAGAGGGAGAGAATAGGATAAGGAGAGAGAGAAAGAGAGAGAGAGAGAGGGGAGAGCGGAGAAAGAGGGAGAATAGGATAAGGAGAGAGAGAGAGATAATAGGGGATAGGAAGAGAAGGAGAGATATAGAGAAAGATGAGTAGAGAGATAGGGAGATTTGGAAATGGAGAGGGGGAGAGGGAGAGAGAGGTAGAGAGAGAGAGAGATGGAGATTAGGATAGGAAGAGATGGAAAGACCAGGATAGGAAGAGAGGGAAAGACTAGGATAACGAGAAAGAGAGAGAGAGATACAAAGAGAGGGAGAGGAGAGAGAGAGAGAAGGTGATTAGGAAAAGAAGAGGGGGGAGATTGGTAAAAAGAGATGGGGGAGAGGGAGAGAGAGGGAAGTTAGGAAATGGAGAGAGAGAGATAGAGAGAGATAGAGAGAGAGAGGGAGATTAGGATAGGAAGAGATGGAAAGACTAGGATAGCAAGAGAGGGAAAGACTAGGATAGGAAGAGAAGCAAAGACGAGGATAATGAGAGAGAGAGAGAGAGAGTAGGGGATAGGAAGAGAAGGAGAGATAGAGAGAATGAGGAGGAGAGAGATAGGGAGATTGGGAAATGGAGAGGGGGGAAGGGAGAAAGAGGGAGAGAGAGAGAGATAGAGAGAGGGAGAGAGGGAAGTTGGGAAATGGAGAGAGCGAGAGAGAGAGGGTGATTAGGAAAAGGAGAGGGGGGAGAGGGAGAGAGAGAGAGGGAGAGGGGGAGAAAGAGGGAGAATAGGATAGGGAGAGAGAGAGAGAGAGAGAGAGAATAGGGGATAGGAAGAGAAGGAGAGATAGAGAGAAAGAGGAGGAGAGAGATAGGGAGATTGGGAAATGGAGAGGGGGGAAGGGAGAGAGAGGGAGAGAGAGAGAGAGAGAGAGAGAGAGGGAAGTTGGGAAATGGAGAGAGAGAGAGAGGGTGATTAAAAAAAGGAGAGGGGGGAGAGGGAGAGAGAGAGGGAGAGGGAAGAAAGAGGGAGAATAGGATAGGGAGAGAGAGAGAGAGAATAGGGGATAGGAAGAGAAGCAAAGACGAGGATAATGAGAGAGAGAGAGAGAGAGAGTAGGGGATAGGAAGAGAAGGAGAGATAGAGAGAATAAGGAGGAGAGAGATAGGGAGATTGGGAAATGGAGAGGGGGGAAGGGAGAAAGAGGGAGAGAGAGAGAGATAGAGAGAGAGAGAGGGAAGTTGGGAAATGGAGAGAGTGAGAGAGAGAGGGTGATTAGGAAAAGGAGAGGGGGAGAGGGAGAGAGAGAGAGGGAGAGGAGAGGAAAGAGGGAGAATAGGATAGGGAGAGAGAGAGAGAATAGGGGATAGGAAGAGAAGGAGAGATAGAGAGAAAGAGGAGGAGAGAGATAGGGAGATTGGGAAATGGAGAGGGGGGGAAGGGAGAGAGAGGGAGAGGAGAGAGAGAGAGAGAGGGAAGTTGGGAAATGGAGAGAGAGAGAGAGGGTGATTAAAAAAAGGAGAGGGGGAGAGGGAGAGAGAGAGGGAGAGGGAAGAAAAAGGGAGAATAGGATAGGGAGAGAGAGAGAGAGAATAGGGGATAGGAAGAGAAGGAGAGATAGAGAGAAAGAGGAGGACACAGAATGGGAGAATGGGAAATGGAGAGGGGGAGAGTGAGAGAGAGGGAGAGAATAGGATAAAGAGAGAGAGAGAGAGAGGGAGAGAGAGAGACAAAGGAGAGAGAGGATGGAGGGAGGTAGTTGGTAAGAGAGAGAGAGGGTGATTAGGAAAAGGAGAGGGGGAGATTTGTAAAAGGAGATGGGGAGAGGGGTATAGAGGGAAGTTGGGAAATGGACAAAGAGAGAGAGAGAGAGAGATAGAGATAGAGAGAGAGGGAAGTTTTGAAATGGAGAGACAGAGAGAGGGAAATGGAGAGAGAGAGAGAGAGGGAGATTAGGATAGGAAGTGATTAAATCACTATGATAGGATGAGAGGGAAAGACTAGGATAACGAGAGAGATAGAGAGAGAGAGAGAGAGGGAGATTTGGATAGGAAGAGATGGAAAGAATAGGATTGGAAGAGAGGGAAAGACTAGGATAATGAGAGAGAGAGAGAGAGGGAAGTTGGGAAATGGAGAGAGGGAGAGGGTAAGAGAGAGAGAGAGGGAAGTTGGGAAATGGAGAGACGGAGTGAGGGAAATGGAGAGAGAGATAGACAGAGAGAGGGAGATTAGGATAGGAAGAGATTAAATCACTAGGATAGGATGAGAGGGAAAGACTAGGATAATGAGAGGGATAGAGAGAGAGAGAGATAGATTAGGATAGGAAGAGATGGAAAGACTAGGATAGGAAGAGAGGGAAAGACTAGGATAATGAGAGAGAGAGATAGAGAGAGAGAGAGGAGAAAGAGAGAGAGACACAAAGAGAGAGAGAGGAGAGAGAGAGAGAGGTTGATTAGGAAAAGAAGAGGCGGAGAGGGAGATGGAGAGGGGGAGACTAATAAAAGGAGATGGGGAGAGGGAGAGAGAGAGAGAGAGATAGAGAGAGAGAGGGAGATTAGGATAGGAAGAGATGGAAAGACTAGGATAGGAAGAGGGGGAAAGACTAGGATTAGAAGAGACACAAAGACGAGGTTAACGAGAGAGAGAGAGAGAGAGAGAGAGAGAGAGAGATTAGGGGATAGGAAGAGAAGGAGTGATAGAGAGAATTAGGAGGAGAGAGATAGGGAGATTGGGAAATGGAGAGGGGGAGAGGGAGAGAGATAGAGAGAGAGAGACGGAGATTAGGATAGGAAGAGATGGAAAGACTAGGATAGGACGAGAGGGAAAGACTAGGATAACAAGAGCGAGAGAGAGAGAGAGAGAGAGAGTGAATAGGGGATAGGAAGAGAAGGAGAGATAGAGAGAATGACGAGGAGAGAGATAGGGTGATTGCGATGTGGAGAGCGGGAGAGGGAGAGAGAGGGAGAGAGAAAGAGAGAGAGGGAAGTTGGGAATTGGAGAGAGAGAGAGAGGGTGATAAGGAAAAGGAGAGGGGGAGAGGGAGAGAGAGAGGGAGAGGGGAGCAAGAGGGAGAATAGAATAGGGAGAGAGAGAGAGAGACAATATTGGATAGGAAGAGAAGGAGAGATAGAGAGAAAGAGGAGGAGACAGATAGGGAGATTGGGAAATGGAGAGGGGGACAGGGAGAGAGACAGAGAGAATAGGATAAGGAGAGAGAGAGAGAGAAAGAGAATAAGGGATAGGAGGAGGAGAGAGAGAGTGGGAGAGGGGAGCAAGAGAGAGAGGGAGATTAGGATAGGAAGAAATGGAAAGACTAGGATAGGAAGAGAAGGAAAGACTAGGTAACGAGAAAGAGAGAGAGATAGAGAGAGAGACAGAGACAGAGAGAGAGATAGAGAGAGACAGAGAGACAGAGAGAGGGTGATTAGGAAAAGGAGCGGGGGAGATTGGTAAAAGGAGGTGGGGAGAGGGAGAGAGAGGGAAGCTGGGAAATGTAGAGAGAGAGAGAGAGAGACCGAGAGAGGGAAGTTGGGAAATGGAGAGAGAGAGAGAGAGGGAGATTAGGATAGGAAGAGATAGAAAGACTAGGATAGGAAGAGAGGGAAAGACTAGGATAATGAGAGAGAGAGAAGTTGGAAAATGGAGAGAGAGAGAGACAGAGGGAAAAGTAGAGAGAGAGATAGAGAAAGAGAGGGAGATTACGATAGGAAGAGATGGAAAGACTAGGATAGGAAGAGAGGGAAATACTAGGATAACGAGAGAGAGAAAGACAGAGAGAGAGAGAGGAGAAAGAGAGAGAGATACAAAGAGAGAGAGAGGAGATAGAGAGAGAGAGAAGGTGACTAGGAAAAGAAGAGGGGGAGAGCGAGATGGAGAGGGGAGATTGGTAAAAAGAGATGGGGAGAGGGAGAGAGAGGGAAGTTAGGAAATGGAGAGAGAGAGAGAGAGGGAGATTAGGATAGGAAGAGATGGAAAGACTTGGATAGCAAGAGAGGGAAAGACCAGGATAGGAACAGAAGCAAAGACGAGGATAATGAGAGAGAGAGAGATAGAGAGAGTAGGGGATAGGAAGAGAAGGAGAGATAGAAAGAATGAGGAGGAGAGAGAGGGAGATTGGGAAATGGAGAGGGGGGAAGGGAGAGAGAGGGAGATAGAGAGAGAGATAGAGAGAGACGAGAGAGGGGATGGAGAGAGGGAGGGGGGTAAGAGAGAGAGAGTGGGACAGAGAGAGAAAGAGAGAGAGGGTGATTAGGAAAAGGAGAGGGGGAGATTGGTAAAAGCAGATGGGGAGAGGGAGAGAGAGAGAGATAGAGAGAGAGGGAAAAGGAGAGTGAGAGAGAGAGAGGGAAGTTGGGAAATGGAGAGATAGAGAGAGGGAAACAGAGAGAGAGAGAGAGAGAGGGAGATTAGGATAGGAAGAGATTAAATCACTAGGATAGGATGAGAGGGAAAGACTAGGATAATGAGAGCGAGAGAAAGAGAGAGAGAGAGGGAGATTTTAATAGGAAGAGATGGAAAGACTAGGATAGGAAGAGAGCGAAAGACTAGGATAATGAGAGAGACAGAAGTTGGGAAAAAGAGAGAGAGAGAGAGAGAAGGAAGTTGGGAAATGGAGAGAGAGAGAGAGAGAGAGAGAGAAAGAGAGGGATAGAGGGAGAGAGAGAGAGAGACAGAGGGAAATTAGGATAGGAAGAGACGGAAAGACTAGGATAGGAAGAGAGGGAAAGACTAGGATAATGAGAGAGAGAGAGAGACAGAGAGAGTGGAGAAAGCGAGTGACAAACAAAGAGAGAGAGAGGAGAGAGAGAGAGGATGATTAGGAAAAGAAGATGGGGAGAGGGAGATGGAGAGGGGGAGACTAGTAAAAGGAGATGGGGAGAGGGAGAGAGAGAGAGAGAGAGAGAGAGAGAGAGAGGGAGATTAGGATAGGAAGTTGGGAAATGTAGAGAGAGAGAGAGAGGGAAGTTGGGAAATGTAGAGAGAGAGAGAGAGGGAAAAGGAGAGAGAGAGAGACCGAGAGAGGGAAGTTGGGAAATGGAGAGAGAGAGAGAGGGGGATTAGGATAGGAAGAGACGGAAGGACTAGGATAGGAGGAAAGGGAAAGAATAGGATAACAAGAGCAAGAGAGAGAGACAAAGAGGGAGATTAGGATAGGAAGAGATGGAAAGACTAGGATAGGTAGAGAGGGAAAGACTAAGATAATGAGAGAGAGAGAGAGGGAAATAGAGAGAGAGAGAGAGGGAGATTAGGATAGGAAGAGATGGAAAGACTAGGATAGGACGAGAGGGAAAGACTAGGATAACAAGGGTGAGAGAGAGAGAGAGAGAGAGAGAGAGAGAGAGAGAGAGAGAGAGAGAGAGAGAGAAAGAGAGAGAGAGGATGGAGAGAGGAGGGGGTAAGAGAGAGAGAGTGGGATAGAGAGAGAAAGAGAGAGTGGGTGATTAGGAAAAGGAGAGGGGGAGATTGGTAAAAGGAGATGGGGAGAGGGAGAGAGAGGGAAGTTGGGAAATGTAGAGAGAGAGAGACAGAGACAGAGAGAGGGAAAAGGAGAGAGAGAGAGAGAGACAAAGAGAGGGAAGTTGGGAAATGGAGAGAGAGAGAGAGAGGAGGGGATTAGGTAAAGGAGAGGGGGAGATTGGTAAAAGGAGATGGGGAGAGGG
>NC_081413.1:231734743-231772243 GCF_030272615.1 Cryptomeria japonica
ACACAGAGAAAGAGGAGGAGATAGATAGGGAGATTGGGAAATGGAGAGGGGGAGAGGGAGAGAGAGGGAGAGAGATAGAGATTAGGAAAATGGAAGGGGAAGAGGGAGAGAGAGGAAGATCTAGAAAAGGAGAGGGAGAGAGAGAGTGGGAGGTAGAGAGAGAGAGAATAGGATATGGAGAGGGGGATGGATAAAGAGGGAGAGGGAGATAGAGAGAGGTTGGGGAAAGTGGAGAGAGAGAGAGATAGAGAGAGAGAGAGATAGAGAGGGAGGGAGGGAGAGAGAGAGAGAGAGAAAGAGAGAGAGAGAGGAGGGATAGGAAGAGAAGGGGAGATAGAGAGAAATATGAGGAGAGAGATAGGGAGATTGGGAAATGGAGAGAGGGAGAGGGAGAGACAGGGAGAAAGAGAGAGAGAGAGAGAGAGAGAGAGAGAGAGAGAGAGAGAGAGAGAGAGAGAGAGAGAGAGAGAGAGCAAGAGGGAGAGAGACAAAGAGAGACAGAGAGACAGAGGAGAAAGAGAGAGAGAGAGAGAGAGAGAGAGAGAGAGAGAGAGAGAGAGAGAGAGAGAGAGAGAGAGAGAGGGAGATTAGGATAGGAAGAGATGGAAAGACTAGGATAGGAAGAGAGGGAAAGACTAGGATAATGAGAGAGAGAGAAGTTGGGAATTTGAAAGAGAGAGAGAGAGAGAGAGGGAAGTTAGGAAATGGAGAGAGAGAGAGAGAAAGAGAGGGAGAGAGAGAGAGAGAGAGAGAGAGAGAGAGAGAGAGAGAGAGAGATAGAGAGAGAGATAGAGAGAGATAGGGAGATTAGGATAGGAAGAGATGGAAAGACTAGGATAGGAAGACAAGGAAAGACTAGGATAATGAGAGAGAGAGACAAAGAGAGAGAGAGAGAGGAGAAAGAGAGAGAGACACAAAGAGAGAGAGAGGAGAGAGAGAGAGTAAGGGTGATTAGGAAAAGAAGAGGGGGAGAGGGAGATGGAGAGGGGGAGATTAGTAAAAGGAGATGGGGAGAGGGAGAGAGAGGGAAGTTAGGAAATGGAGACAGAGAGAGAGAGATAGAGAGAGAGGGAGAGAGAGAGAGTAGGGGATAGGAAAAGAAGGAGAGATAGAGAGAATGAGGAGGAGAGAGATAGGGAGATTGGGAAATGGAGAGGGGGAGAGGGAGAGAGAGAGAGAGAGAGGGACATTAAGAAATGGAGAGAGAGAAAGAAAGAGGGTGATTAGGAAAAGGAGAGGGGGAGAGGGAGAGAGAGAGGGAGAGGGGAGCAAGAGGGAGAATAGGATAGGGACAGAGAGAGAGAGAGAGAATAGGGGATAGGAAGAGAAGGAGTGATAGAGAGAAAGAGGAGGAGATAGATAGGGAGATTGGGAAATGGAGAGGTGGAGAGGGAGAGAGAGGGAGAGAATAGGATAAGGAGAGAGAGAATAAGGGATAGGAAGACAAGAGAGAGAGAGAGAGGGAGAGGGGAGACAAATGGAGAATAGGATAAGGAGAGAGAGAGATAGAGAGAGAGAGGGAGATTAGGATAGAAAGAGATGGAAAGACTAGGATAGGAAGAGAGGGAAAGACTAGGATAACGAGAAAGAGATAGGGTGATTAGGAAAAGGAGAGGGGGAGAGGGAGATGGAGAGGGGGAGACTGGTAAAAGAAGATGGGGAGAGGGACAAAGAGGGAAGTTGGGAAATGGAGAGAGAGAGAGAGAGAGAGGGAAAAGGAGGGAGAGAGAGAGAGAGAGGGAGAGTGGTGCAGGGCACCTGTGGTAATAGGATAGTTCTGTTTAATTGTTTGTAATAATTTGAGTTTGATCATTTACGATCATCTCTCTCCTATTGTGTGGTCATGACTACCTATAGCATGCTTATAAGCTGTGGAGTCTTAGTCCACAAGGATTTTGGTTTGGTTTTCTTTTGTTTAGTTTGTGTTGTAATAAAGGGAATAAGTGAATTAGTCCATTTCTTGTATGGTCAAGAGTTTTATTGGTATTTCTATAAGCCAATAACTCTTAGTCCATTGGACTTTTGTTGTGCTTTGTTTTTCGTTAATGCTGTTTCGGAGTTACTATGTTTAGCGGAGATTCTTATTACACCTTTGTTGTTGTGGTCTCTGCTGGTTCAGTTGTATCAATGACCCCCACTGGTTTGCACCGGTTGGGTGTCTGTTGCTGTGTATAAAAGTGTGTCCAACTAATGGTTGGAACAAGAGAGTCAGGGAAGCAAAGGAAATAAAAACACAAACAACAGTTTTGAGAAGGTCTCTTATTTCATGATTCTTTCTGCAGTTTGGTTGTCTTGATCAAAATAGGGTTTGAAGTAATGGAATGTGGAACAGATGCAAATCAGATGTAAAAGCATTTTAAACAAGTTCACATTCAAAATCTGTAAGCGGTTTGAATGCCTTGTTTCTTTTAATTGGAAGAACTCTTTGTTTGATTTTCGGTTTGAAGTGCATTGATACACTATGAATGTATTTTCTACGGTAAACACAGTGGCTTAGTCATGTAACTGCACCGCTTTGATTAGGTTGTAATTTGTACAAACAAAAGTTTGAATAATCTGATTAGAGGAAGCTGTATTATCACATTGTTATGCAAACTTAGTTCCAAACTGTTCTTCCACCACGGGAATCATAATGCCGACTGGCGAAGAACAGTTTAGGGCAAATATCTTTAATGTTTTCAACGCTCGAGACTGTTGAAGTGATAAATGCTTCAAAGACAATGTTCAACAGAGTTATACCAAAACAACATTGTTACATCTGACGGTCATCGCCTCTGTTTCTTGAGATTAAACCATTGATCTAGCGTACCCTAGCCCGTACGGCATATGACTATGTTGAAATCAAACCCAGTTATCAAAAATAGTTTAATTGTTCGATAACAGTTTGGAGTTGTTTCGTTATGGTTATTGCTCAAGTTTGAATGCACAGTAAATGAATTTAGAAGACCGTGATATTGGCTTAGGTCTAGCGGACTGAATGTTAATGGGACTATTGCAACAGTTTATGTTGAAACCGGTTTTGGAATGTGAGTCGATCCAAAACTTGAAGGGATTGATTGGGAATCAATAATCAAACACCATTGTCGAAAGTTTGAACCAGAAATGGGATTTACACTGCCGAAAGTCTGTGGAAAGAAATGAAAATTTAAATTAAAACCCCTGTTTATTGCACAGAATTAATACCTTACATTGGCATCGGGTTCCAAAGCTTGACAAACCAGTCAAAGCCTAAACTAGCCTGATCAACTAGGGGATTGGGATTCCTGAGTGTAAACAAGTTTTGTTGAATTTTGATGCTATCTAATTATGTTACAAATAGAACAGGGGAATGAATCAAAACAAGTGTATTTGTGAATAAACCACAGTATATGTGTGCAGTTGGAAAACCAGCAAGGCTTTAAAACTCAAAAGTTCAATAGTAATACATCTTTAGAGAACTGTAGACCTCAGCAGGAAAAAGAGTTTGGCAAATATCTTTCCGGAGTTAGTGGACTAGCATCTGAACATGTTAAAATTCAGATTTGTGTCGAACTGGTGGTAGTGGATTATTGTTTTTTTTTATTAAGAATTCATTTTGTAATGATTTTAATGGTTGAACAATGCATTTCCTTTTATTCATCAAATGCTAGAAGAACAGTTTGCATTTCTTATTGAATATCACTGTATTTGTTTGGGCTAACCAAGTTTAGCGTTGTAGCGCTCTGCATCAAGTGGTATCAGAGCCACAAGATACCTTTTTGGGAATAACAAGATGGCGGATGGAGATGAAATCCCTATCAGAATCACCAATGTAGAATTGGCTAAAATAGTCAAAGAGCAAATGGCAGAGAGTAGGGCTGTCAGAGAGGAGAATAGAGCAATGAAGAGAGAGTTAGATAAGTTGAAAGGCCAAATGAGGAGAGGAGGCCAAGAAGAGTCAGAAGAAGAAGAAGAAGAGCAAGATCCAGCCAGTCAAGCCAATATGCCGGAGGATCAAAGGGCAATGCTTGCAGCCCTAGAGAGGGTAGGAGTAAAGGATAGGAATGATATTCCTTTGTTCCATGGCAAATTGGAACCGGAAGAATGCATGGATTGGATAGAAGCTTTGGAGAATTATTTTGAGAGTGAGGTAGTACTTCCAAGCCAAAGGGTGAAGTTGGCAAAGTCAAAATTGAAGGGGCCAGCCCTTAGTTGGTGGAATTTTCTACAAAATGAGAGATTGGAAGAGGGAAAGGAGGTCATTTCCACTTGGACCAGAATGAAGGCAGAATTGAAAAGATAGTTTGTACCGGATGATTATGAAGTGACCCTTCATAAGAAGCTTCAAAATTTGAAGCAAAAAGATCTTGATGTGAGTACCTATACTCAAGAATTTCACAATTTGACCTTGAAGGCCAAAATGTTTGAAACTGAAAAACAAAAACTTGCAAGGTATATCAATGGATTGAAATATAGCATCCAAGATGAATTGACATTGGTTAATGTGGAATCAGTCCACAAATGTTTTCAGCTTGCCCTCAAGATTGAGGAAAAACAAAAAAGAAGAGGAGAACAAAGTAAGGGAAGAGGAAACTCATTCCGTGGAAGAGGTCAGTTCAATGGGAGAGGAACTTTTCCTAAGTCCCAAGGTGAAAGCAGCAATCAAAGTGCTGATAACGATGCTGGTGGCAGAGGTTCATTCAGAGGAAGAGGGTCAAATAATGGCAGGGGCAGATCAAGAGGAAGAGGCCCTAATGTGTTCACCGGAAGGTGCTTCTCATGTAACCAAGTTGGGCATCAATCTTTCAGATGTCCACAAAAGAATGACAGCAGCAATCAAGGAGATAGAAGGGTACAATTGATTCAAGAAGAGGATTGCCAAAGCAATTCATCATACCATATAGCTTCATCCAAGCATGCTGATCCAGTGCAAGGAGAAACTCTTATGTTCAATAGATCACTGTTGGTACCACTCAACAAGGAGCCAGCTCAAAGGAAATCCTTATTCCGGACTACTTGCAAGGCAAAGGGTAAAGTACGCAAGGTAATTGTTGATTCCGGCTCTACTAAAAATCTAGTTTCTTTGGAAATGGTTACCAAGTTAAAACTGAAAAGAATTCCACACCCTACTCCCTATAAAGTTTCTTGGTTGAATAAGGAGCAGCAAACTATTGTGAATGAACAATGCTTGGTAGAATTTGAAATTGGTGACTATAAAGATAAAGTTTTATGTGAGATAGTTGAAATGGATGCATGTCATCTTCTTTTAGGAAGACCATGGCAATATGATACTAATGCCCAGCATAATGGAAAAACAAATGTGTTTAATATAACAAAGAATGGTGAAAATTTTGTCATGACACCTTTACCGGATGTAACAAATGATTCAGCTGTGTCTAATAATATCATGGTTGTAAAAGAAAAAGAGTTTTTAGAAGGTATTAAGGAGGAAAATCCTCCATGTTTTGCTGTTGTAATCAGACCTAAGGAAACTAATCATGAGGGCAGGGAATTGATTTTAGAGGCCTGTGTAGGGGAAAAAAGCGAGACTAGGTTAATCATGCCCTAATCCTACCTTTTGACACACATTACAGAATACGAAAGAGCCTAGAGATATCGCACAATTGGCTACTTCTTTTGGTGAAAGAGAGAGCCATGGGATATCTATTAGGATTTCTATTCCCTTGTTGAAATTGTAAGATCAAGTAATGCAAGTTCAAACCCTAATCTCAAAATGCAAGTATGAACTAATAACAAGATTGCAGAATTGAGATTAAACAATGAACAGCTGTAAGTGTAAGGATAAAATAAGAATGCAGATATGTACCCGGAGTTGAAAATGGACTGAAAATGTTCGGGACGGGGGCGCGGGCGCCACTGTCCTGAAAACTGCACCAGAAACCACTGTTCTGCACCCTGAAACACTGTCGGAAAGTCGTCGGAAAGCTGTCTGTCCGAAGGACTAGGGCGCCCAGCACCTCTGTCCTAGGGACCAGGGCGCCCAGCGCCCCTGTCCTGGTCTTCTGAGCTGCAATTTCACACAGGGTTCTGCCTCAGCCTTCTCTCTTCGGATCTGTGTCCCGCGGCGTCGTCCGAATCCCGAAACCTACAATAATATCTGAAAAGGGGGAGGGGCGGCTATATAGGGTTTTGCCTTAGTCAAACCCCCGCTTCAGTGATTTCCACGTCCATGAATAGCCAAGTTGTTTTGTAAAATGTATTGTGTGTGCAGACCTAGTGTGTGTGCAAGGTCCAAAATGCAAGAAAGCAAACTAGAGCAACCTAGAAAGTAAACCCTAATTGCTTGTAAATGATAATGTAAATGCTCTAAATCAAGATGCAATGTGATCTAAAGCATGAATAAATGATGTATCAAAGCTTATGCAAAGACATGAAAACAATACGAAATCATACCCAACCCTCGAGGGAGGAGTACAAGCCAATCTTCAGTCGGTAATCTCTTATTGTTCTTCAATGTCTTCCAAGCCCTAAGTGGATGAATGAATTTGATAGATGCTTGATAAAATGATGTTGAGTGTTGTTGAAGTCCTTAAAGATCTGCTCTTTCGCTGCATATGAAGTTCCTGAAAACAAAAATCCGATCCCTTCAAATGAGAAAAGAGAGTTCTTATGTATGAAACCCTAGGTCGTAAATTCGTATTTTGGCCGACCTAGAGATTGAATATCCCGCCAATTTCTTGGGGTTAAGCTTTATTTTATGATTGGATCGTGCTCCCAAAATTTCGGGAAAAATGTCCGGGACCATGTTGCACGGGCGCCATGGTCCCGACAACTTTTCACCAAATTTTCAGGGCCGTCGGATATGATGATTTTAGAGAGAATCCCGAAGTTACAGGTGATTTTGAGATGTTTAGACCCCAAAACCAAGCCCCCCAAGTTTGAAATAGGACTTAATTAGGGTTTTTGATTAAGTGGTGTATTGGAAGAATAAAATGCGAAGGGCACGCTTTAGTGAAAGGGCCCAACTTTATGATGTAGAAAATGATGAAATAGGGCCTTAGACCTAATTAATTTGATTAATTAAGTGCTTAAGGAGAAATGCAATGCAGAATGCAAAATGCACTAAGGCGGGTGCTAAACTAGGTGCGAAATTGTACCACCCTAGCGAGTGCGTACAATTTACGACGCTACATTTAGCCCCCACTTTAGCGGTCATATGAGTACTACGTGCATATGCAAGCTAAAGTATAGAAAAGTAAACATTATTTGAAAAAGGATATATCCATAAGTCGTCGGACGAAGCCCCCAGTGGTATCTGCAGTACACAATTAGGAACCGCACCCTACAAAACAAACGTTAGATCACAAAATCACCTAATGCTTACTAGGGAAAGTGATGAAATCTGTGAGTAGCTATATGCCCCCCCTATTTCGACTTGCTTATTTAGGGAGGTGAAACAGGGTAGCATGTTTACTTGCGACAAATTGTGTAAGAGAGTGTTGATGAGGAGTGTTCACTAAATAGGCTTCATCAGAGCACTTTTTGGAACATCCTGAGAGTAGGAGAAGGAAAGTATGATTCCAACGCAACAAACGGCTTGAAAATTGCATCTCCCAAACTCAAGTTATGATAAAATGAATGATAGAAGAAAAATTAGGGTTTCAAGAAGTAAGAATAAACAAACGAGAGTATATACTTCGAAAGTGACACTTGTATTCGTCACTTTGTCGATTTCAGGATACTATTCAGTGCAGCGGAGCCCACCTAGCCATCACCATGCCTTCACGATGATCGGAGCATCCCACGAGGATCGAGATCCTGCGCCAGGCCATGATCGACGATGAGCCACTGGACGAGGTGAGTTGACTGAACGTTTGACTTTTGATTTTTCACATGTTTGACTTTTCCGTGATCGAATGCGGACCTTGAATGCCGACCGGGGCCCACCTAGGGCGCCATGGTCCCTGAGGGGCGCCCTGGTCCCCCCAGGGCGCCATGGTCCCTGACAGGGGCGCCATGGTCCCTGCAGGGTGCCATGGTCCCTGACAGGGCGCCATGGTCCCCTCAGGGCGCCATGGTCCCTGACAGGGCGCCATGGTCCCCATCAAGGCACCATGGTCCCCAATCAGGGCCTGGCGAGGGGTTACAAGGCAAGCATATAATGTATGACAGTTTGCATTTGCGATTTCGATGATTGAGTACTGATTATGGTCATGTTTTCGTTTTGCAGGGTCTCCCGTACATGAGAGAGCATACAGCGGGACACATTCTTCGCACTTTGCAAGATCAGATTCCATGGCTGACTCAGTCAGAGAGAGACACCCTATCAATAGTAGGATTGTGGTACGTGATTCTTATGCCGGCCATTCGATTTCATCCTACGATGCTGATGGCACTGATGGAGAGATGGGATCCTGACACCTCTACCTTTCACCTTCTGGTAGGAGAGCTGACGGTCACACTCGAGGATGTGTACCGTATACTGTGTCTTCCTATCAGAGGAGCAACAGTCACATACACAACTGATCGGGTAGTGAAGGATCATCAGAGGGAGCAGATGTATTGCATAGGGAGAGTCATGCCGAGCGAGACGAGAGGCCGTATCATGGTCAGCTGGCTCTTACATCCTACAGGGGAGATACCACTTCTAAGACGCCTTATGATAGCCATCATAGCACTAGCTGTCTGCCCTAATGGGCGAGGGACACACATGCACGGGGGCCTCACATGGTGTATCAGAGCGATGGAGAGACACAGGAGAGTGTATGCCTGGGGTCAGAGTATGCTTGCGCATCTCTATCACGACCTGGAGGAGTATGTATTCGGACAGGGTTGTAGTTTGATGACATGCACACTTCTGCAAGTGTGGATCTTAGAGCACGTCACATGCACCAGGCCTGTCGACTTTCCACTGAGTATAGCGAGCGAGCGACCTAGGGTGTTCGCTTATCCACTGACCAGCTAGTGGAGATTTGGAGATTTGTTATATTGGAGAGTGATTATTGACAGACTGACATCCGAGGTGATAGTGTGGAGACCTTACCTACTGATGCACAGATGGGATGGGATGGAGAGACAGTTAGCATGTCTACAGAGGAACCGCCTACTACGAGGACGATATGCACACATCATAGTCCCTTTCTACTTTGATCGAGTATGGAGGCAGTTCGGACTAGAGCAGTGTGTTCCAGCCGATGTGCCCATCTATACTCGACACTCACGGGTCCTTCCCAGACCTAGAGCAGTAGCGAGACCGATGGTAGATGATATCGAGACAATAGACTTAGAGGGATCAGATCAGGATGTAGTCACTGACTATTCTGCAGAGCCTGGAGCACAGCGCAGATATGTTTCATGGTTCATGAGATCATATCCAAGTCCTATCTTTCCACCAGATCATCCGACAGGCTATCCAGGCCCATGGAGACATGGAGACCGAGATGAGGAGGGATCTAGGTCAGAGGAGTCAGAGGAGGGAGAGGATCATGAGGAGGCAGAAGATCCTGATCCACCTACAGGCGATTAGCCCAGTGACGAGGAGGAGGAGGACGAGGATGCAGATAGAGAGGAGGACAAGGAGGATGTAGGTGATGACGCGGATGAGGATGAGGATGATGAGGAGGAGGATGATAGAGATGCTGAGGAGGAGTTAGATGCAGCTCCCCACCATTTAGGAGACGATACCATAGCTCTGGATCCACCTCTTATTCCCCAACAGGGGTAACAGGAGGCGATATGGAGACCTGTCACCAGTACCATCCAGCCTACACCCATCGTGGATAGAGTATATGAGCCAGGGGAGCCTAGCGGTTCTCAATCACAGATACTACCATATCATGATCCCTACTGGCGCGAGGGAGATCCAAGTATAGTAGGTTTATATTGATTGATTAATGTTTTGATGATAAAGAATGGTACTAACAAAGATCTATTCTACTGCCACAGCTAATGTGCAGGAATGGCGTTCCTTGATTCAGCAGGCAATGACAGACATTTCCATGATAGCACAGATCCCCAGTTCCTCACAGATTGCCTATAGGCCTCAGGGGAACGCAGGTCGGCATGAGAATTTGTTTTTCCCATTCCGAGTACAGGTAGATATATGGAGGGAGAGAGAGAGAGAGTCCTATCAGAGGACCTCCAGCAGGCGTGGCAGAGAGAGAGAGTCCTATCAGAGGACCTCCAGTAGGTGTGGCAGAGAGAGAGAGTCCTATCAGAGGACCTCTAGCAGGCACGGCAGAGAGAGAGAGTCCTATCAGAGGACCTCCAGCAGGTGCGGCGGGACCTAGTAGCGGCTCAGACCGAAGCTACCACCTATCATGCGATCCTTATGGATAGGGATCATAGGAGTTCCTCTCGGAGTCACTCACGATCTGTATCGCGCTATACACCCATGGGTCCACCTCCATGGCTAGATCAGGAGGGAGCATCTAGTCGACACTCTCCAGCCACTAGCCCTAGAGATAGGAGATGATTGTATGATGTAGGAGAGGTCACATTTCGGATATACAGTGACCTATGTTTGTATACGATTCACACATATATATATGTATATATACATGCTTCTCTTTTGTCTCAAATGTGTTATCTCTAATGCTTAAAACAATGTATGTTTTGTTTTGATTAAATCTAATACATTTGGTAAATGTACATGTATGTTCAGAATTTAATTTCTATGTGATTGATTTCTCAATGCTCCATGATTAAATTGATACATGTGTGACTTAATTAAAATATTTAATCAAGTACAACATTGATGATAAGGAAGAAATATGCATTAAGTCTAAGAATCATATAACTAATGTGATTTAATTTTGAACTTAAACACAACATGATACGATTCTACTTACCACACATAAAGACACTGTATAATATGCTAGCATAATGGAAATGTAAATCTTTCACAATTTACATAAATGAATTCAAGACAAACTATAAAGTAAGAAGGCACACTTGTCAGGAATGAAGCAATATAGATTAAACAATATAACATTTAATTCTATCTTGCTTTAATTAAGAAACACTAACATATTATCCAATGTTGAAGATAGATAAGAAATGAAGAATTTAAGCATAATATCTACGCAAGTGCATAGCATTGATAGGTTCTTTAAGAGGCGTACCGTCTACATCCGCTATTTTGTAAGCACTTGATCCATAATCCTCAATAACGATATATGGTCCAAGCCAATTAGGACTAAATTTTCCCTTTTCGGCCGGCAAGGCATTCACATTGCGCTGATTCTCATAAAGGACTAAATCACCTACTGAGAAGGAACATTGAATAACCTTATCATTATAGCTTCGCTGTAGAGTTTTGTGATACACTTGGATATGCTCAAGAGCGTTTATACGCTATTCATCAAGCATCTCAAGCTGTTGAAGTCGTTGTTCTCTATAAGAGTCATCATCTATTATACCTTTAAGAGAAACCCTAAGTGATGGAATTTCTAACTCTAAGGGCATAATAGCGTCAGCACCATAAACAAGATTATAAGGAGTAGTTCCCGTAGCAATTCGTACACTCGTTCGGTAGGCCCAAAGAGCGTAGATTAGTTGGTTACTCCAATCCTTACCATGCTTATTTACGGTTTTACGAAAAATTTGCTCAATTATCTTATTGGATGATTCGACTTGACCATTTGACTGAGGATAATACGGTGTAGAAAATCGATGTTTGATATGATACTTCTCGAGGAATTTCTTCACGTCCTTGTTCTTAAATGAAGTTCCATTATCTGAGATAATAGTGGAAGGTATCCCAAATCGAGAAATAATGTTTTCTAGAAGAAATTGACAAATCACTTCAGCAGTAGTAGAGCGAAGAGGAATAGCTTCTACCCACTTCATAAAGTAATCCGTTGTAGTTATAATGAAGGTGTGTCCTTGAGATGAAGGAGGAGAGATTTTTCCAATAAGATCCAAACCCCATCCGGAGAAGGGCCAAGAAGCTACTTGAGAGCGGAGTTCTTGGGCAGGAGCATGAATCAAGTTATTGTGTTGTTGACATTGATGACATTTTTTAACAAATGAAAAGGAATCCTTCTGCATATTTTGCCAATAGTATCCCATACGAAGCAGCCTATGAACCAGGGATTTGCCCCCAAAGTGCCCCCCATAGGCACCTGAATGTGCCTCTTCAAGGGCAATAGGGATTTCCGACTTGTTAAGACAACGAAGGAGAAGACCATCATAACCCCTTCGATAAAGGACATTAGAAAGGATGATATATCTAGCAGACAACTTGCGGATTCTAGCCATAGTGTTCCTATTAGCAGAATTAGGGAAGGTACCATCGGTCAAATATCTTACAATATGCGAGAATGATTCATCTGAGTCTACAAAGTCACAATATGTTACCAAGCTAGAATCATCTTCAATAGCTGGAGAAATAAGATTGTGAATAACGAAGTTAAGATCGACCATAGGGTCCTCTAAAGATACTAACGAAGCCACACATGCCATCGCATCCGCATGTCGATTATCTTTTTGAGGAACAGGTTCCATGGTATAAGAATCAAAATTTTGTAATAAAGAGATAGCTAGGTCTTTATATTGTGATAATTTGTCCTGTTTTGCTTGATATATTCCTGTTACTTGTCTTATAATCAATTGCGAATCTCCATAGATATGTATGTGTTTTATATTAAGAGCTAAGGCTGCTTTTATTCCTGCTATAAGAGCCTCATACTCAGCAATGTTATTGGTACACAGGAAATTTAGACGATATGATAAAGGAATAGACTTCTTTGTAGGAGAAATCAGAACAACACCTGCCCTCGATCCCGTATGACACTTAGAGCCATCAAAGTATAACTCCCAAGTTTCATCTTTCTCTATAGAAAGAATGAAGTCGTCAGGAAAGGATTCAGGGTTAGGGAATGAAAAAGGTGAAGGGGCCTCAACTAAGTGATCGGTCAACGCTTGTCCTTTAATTGCTCTTTGTGAAACAAATTTAAGGTCAAATTCAGTTAACATCATAACCCACTTAGCGAGACGTCCTGATAAATCAGTTTTATAGAAAAGATGCTTCAATGGATCAAACTTAACCATGACGTGGACTTCTGAATTTAAAAGATAATGTCTCAATTTCTGAGTCGCAAACACCATGGCCAAGCATTGTCTTTCTATCGCAGAATATCGGGTCTCATAATCGAGTAAAGTACGACTTACGTAATACACCGGACACTCCTTACCATCTTTATCATGTTGTGCTAACAATGCTGCGAGAGCATGAGAAGAAGCAGCTGTATACAGGATAAAGGGTTTAGAAGGTTCGGCAGGTTGAAGAATAGGAGGACTAGCCAAATACACTTTTAAATCTTCAAATGCTTGCTGACAATCCTCATTCCACTGAAAAGTGATATCCTTTTTAAGAAGTTGAGTAAAAGGAAAGGTACGATCCGCAAGTTGAGACACAAACCTACGAATAGCTTGAATCTTTCCTTGTAAGCTTTTAAGTTGAGATACATTTTGAGGAGGTGGCATGTTAACAATAGCATCTATTTTCTTAGTATCCACCTCAATCCCACGATGCGAAACTATAAATCCTAATAGTTTTCCACTATCAACACCAAAAACACATTTTCGGGGATTCAAGCGCATGTGATATTTATGAATTCTTTCAAAAATTTGTCGAAGGATTTTAACATGATCCATGCGAAGAAAAGATTTGGCCAGAATATCATCAACATAATCCTCTAAAATCTTATGCATATAATCATGAAAGATAAGGGTCATCGCTCGTTGATAAGTTGCACCAGCATTTTTAAGTCCAAAAGGCATCATTATCCAACAAAACATACCCCAAGGAGTGGTAAAAGCAGTTTTGAATTGATCTTGAGGGTTAATGAAAATTTGATTGTAGCCTGAAAAACCATCCATGAAAGATAAGAGGGCATGTCCTGCCATAGAATCAACTATCATGTCAATGTTTGGAAGAGGGAAATCATCTTTTAAAGAAGTCTTATTTAGATCCCGAAAGTCGGTACACATTCTTATTTTGTTATCTAGTTTAGCCACAACGACAATGTTTGAAATCCATGGGGAATAGTCAATAGGGCAGATAAATCCAGCCTCCAATAATTTTTCAATCTCAGCTTTAACAAGCAGAGCCACCTTAGGATTCATTTTTTGAATCTTTTGTTTCACGGGCTTAGCATCAGGAGCTAAGACAATATTATGAGTAATGAACTTAGGATCTATACCAGGCATGTCAGAATATGCCCAAGCAAAGATCTCAGGGAATTCATGCAATAGCTCTTCATATTGTTTCTGTTCCTCTTCATCCAAACATTTCCCAATTTTAATGACTTTCTCTTTATTGCAAGGATCCATCTTAACATCAGTGGTGTCACTTATGAGAATATTACTTTGTTGAGGAGTATCCTTTAACTGAGGGAATTCTTTCACAATCTTATCGTTATCAATCTCCTTTCCAAAATAGGCTTCAGTGTTCAAACAATAAGGGAGTCCCCTATTGTGATGATAACGAGGAAGAGTGTCATAGGCTCCCAAGAACTCAGCTAAAGCATCGTCGGTAGGGAAGATATCTAGAGCACAATCACCCGAGGAAGCCTCATCAGTATACTCGGGGTGTTGTATTGATAGAGATGTAGAAATAGCAGATGTAGAAATAGCATTAACACTAATGCATGGTCTTTTAGCAGGTTTAGTACGTTTGTAGGGATTAAAGCCAAGTCCAAAGGCATAATGTTGAAAATTAGTCTCTAGAGGAACTCTTATCCCTTGTTCATTAGCACCACAACCTTTTCCATGATACCCATGCTTAGCGAAAATGCGAAAACCACGACCATAACGATCAGCCATTTCAGGAAGAGAAGGTGGTTTTTCATAAGACAAAGAATCAAACTCTTCATAATTATAGATGTGAGGAGAAGAAGTTTGAGAAGCGGCCACAAAATTATTACTCATAGCTTCAGGTAAGGTTGATTGACTTTTAGCTTCTTCTTTCTTTTCAACTTTGTGATTTTCAACTTTAAGTTCTCTAGAAGGAATCTTATATTCACCCACAAAGGTAGGATTAAAATCAAGAGATCCCCAATCATCTTCTGCGAGAACCTTCTCAGGATCAAAATCCTTTTTATGTGTAGTTTCAAGTCGAGAAGGATTTTCTTCAGGAGATCCGAATTCATCCAAAGGATTTTGATCATCGGAAAGCGAAGACTCATCGATAGGTTTCTTGTTTAAAGAGTCATCACTAGACGAGGATGGCTTAGAAGAATCTCCTTTGGAATTAGATGTTTGTAGACAATCTTGAAAATTAGTATCACCCATCAAGGTATATGTCTTATTGTTATAAATGAATTTAACTTGTCTATGCAATGTAGAGGGGACAGCTTGCATGCTGTGAATCCAAGGCCTCCCTAATAACAAGTTGTATGTTAAATTTCCCGGCATAACATGGATAGGAGTAGGCAAAGTAATAGGTCCCACTGTGAGAGGTAAGGTAATGATACCCAATGAAGTCTTAGCCACATTATCAAAGCCACGAATGGAACGAGAGTCAGGCTCCATAAGAGAAGTATCCACATTCATCTTATGCAATAGATTGATGCTACACACATTAAGGCCAGAGCCATTATCTACTAGTGTTCGTCTTATAGCAGTGTCTTTCATGACAACCACAATCATCAAGGGATCATATTGTTGTTGGACTTCACCAGTAGGCAACTCATCTTGCGTAAACACAATTTGAGGTTTAGGATTCATCACGGAGTTAACAAAAGATGCTATATTACTAGATGTATTCGGTGGAGGAACATTCAAATCTTTCAAGGCATCTTGTAACATTCCATGATAAGCGGAAGAAGTTTGAATCAAATCCCAAAGGGATATCTTAGCAGGGGTAGCTTTGAGTTGTTCTATGAGATCATATTCCTTACCCATAACTTGCGAAATACGGGGAGCTTGAGGGAGAATTGGTTGAGGATTAGGAAGAGAGACTGGAATAACAGGAGGAGGATTAGGTTGCCTATTATTTCTGGTATGATAGGTATGGGCAACCACATGATAACTCTCTCTAGTTATTTGTTTAGCATAATTGTAAGGACTTATAGGTTTTCTTCCTTGTACGGTGATGATTGGTTTATTCGGAGTACAAAAGGAATCATGATCATACCTCCCTTGGACAGTAAGGAGAGGAGTCTTAGGAATTTGAAAGGTGGGAGAAGGATAAGCACCTTGGACTTCAAAGAGAGGTTTGTTATATTCATTCAAATTTATCATGTTAACCAATTTAGAGGTCTTGTTTTTGTTTAAAGGTTTCGACAAAGCCACAAAGTCATCAAGAGCATCATCCAACAAAGCATGATCATATCGATTAAAAGGTTTGTCTTTTGATTCAAAAGGAGACATCTCCTCATAGAGGGGATTATTGAAAACAACCATGTTACTAGATTCAGGGGAAGAGTGGATAGGAATGTATCCTTGAGAGGAATCATTCGACTTATCTTTCTCATCACACCTAATTTAGAGGTCTTGTTTTTGTTTAAAGGTTTCGACAAAGCCACAAAGTCATCAAGAGCATCATCCAACAAAGCATGATCATATCGATTAAAAGGTTTGTCTTTTGATTCAAAAGGAGACATCTCCTCATAGAGGGGATTATTGAAAACAACCATGTTACTAGATTCAGGGGAAGAGTGGATAGGAATGTATCCTTGAGAGGAATCATTCGACTTATCTTTCTCATCACACCTAAATGGCATAGTAACAAGGTTTATGAGTTTTTGGTAAAATGAAGGTTTAGCATCCTTAGGGTTTAAAAACTCATCTAAAGCTTCATCTAATTCATCTTGGCTATACTCATAATAATCATCAAATGCATGAACATTTTGCAAATAAAAATCTAACATTTTAAAAAAATTACATAAAATTTAAACACACAATGCAAAGAAACACAAGTTTTCTCTCTTTTTTTTTCTTTTTTCTTTTAATGAAATGAAATGAAAACACACTAAATCTAGATCTAGATCTAACACATGCAATGCAAGAGGAAGCAATGATAGGTTCACGTCGGGTTCACCAAAATGTGTAGGGGAAAAAAGAGAGACTAGGTTAATCATGCCCTAATCCTACCTTTTGACACACATTATGGAATACGAAAGAGCCTAGAGATATCGCACAATTGGCTACTTCTTTTGGTGAAAGAGAGAGCCACAAGATATCTATTAGGATTTCTATTCCCTTGTTGAAATTGTAAGATCAAGTAATGCAAGTTCAAACCCTAATCTCAAAATGCAAGTATGAACTAATAACAAGATTGCAGAATTGAGATTAAACAATGAACAGCTGTAAGAGTAAGGATAAAATAAGAATGCAGATATGTACCCAGAGTCGAAATCGGACTGAAAATGTTCGGGATGGGGGCGCGGGCGCCACTGTCCTGAAAACTGCACCAGAAACCACTGTTCTGCACCCTGAAACACTGTCGAAAAGTCATCGGAAAGCTGTCTGTCCAGAGGACCAGGGCGCCCAGCGCCTCTGTCCCAGGGACCAGGGCGCCCAGTGCCCCTGTCCTGGTCTTCTGAGCTGCAATTTCACACAGGGTTCTGCCTCAGCCTTCTCTCTCCGGATCTGTGTCCCGCGGCGTCGTCCGAATCCCAAAACCTACAATAATATCTGAAAAGGGGGAGGGGTGGCTATATAGGGTTTTTGCCTTAGTCAAACCCCCGCTTCGGTGATTTCCACCTCCATGAATAGCCAAGTTGTTTTGTAAAATGTATTGTGTGTGCAGACCTAGTGTGTGTGCAAGGTCCAAAATGCAAGAAAGCAAACTAGAGCAACCTAGAAAGTAAACCCTAATTGCTTGTAAATGATAATGTAAATGCTCTAAATCAAGATGCAATGTGATCTAAAGCATGAATAAATGATGTATCAAAGCTTATGCAAAGACATGAAAACAATACGAAATCATACCCAACCCTCGAGGGAGGAGTACAAGCCAATCTTCAGTCGGTAATCTCTTATTGTTCTTCAATGTCTTCCAAGCCCTAAGTGGATGAATGAATTTGATAGATGCTTGATAAAATGATGTTGAGTGTTGTTGAAGTCCTTAAAGATCTGCTCTTTTGCTGCATATGAAGTTCCTGAAAACAAAAATCCGATCCCTTCAAATGAGAAAAGAGAGTTCTTATGTATGAAACCCTAGGTCGTAAATTTGTATTTTGGCCGACCTAGAGATTGAATATCCCGCCAATTTCTTGGGGTTAAGCTTTATTTTATGATTGGATCGTGCTCCCAAAATTTCGGGAAAAATGTCCGGGACCATGTTGCACGGGCGCCATGGTCCCGACAACTTTTCACCAAATTTTCAGGGCCGTCGGATATTATGATTTTAGAGAGAATCCCGAAGTTACAGGTGATTTTGAGATGTTTAGACCCCGAAACCAAGCCCCCCAAGTTCAAAATAGGACTTAATTAGGGTTTTTGATTAAGTGGTGTATTGGAAGAATAAAATGCGAAGGGCACACTTTAGTGAAAGGGCCCAACTTTATGATGTAGAAAATGATGAAATAGGGCCTTAGACCTAATTAATTTGATTAATTAAGTGCTTAAGGAGAAATGCAATGTAGAATGCAAAATGCACTAAGGCGGGTGCTAAACTAGGTGCGAAATTGTACCACCCTAGCGAGTGCGTACAATTTACGACGCTACAAGGCCAAAGAAAGTACTTGTCCTAAGGTTGTAATTGATTTGTTGAATAAGTATGATGGTATTATTGTTGATAGTACCAATGAGTCTCTTCCACCAAAGAGGTCAATAAGCCATTGTATTGATTTGATTCCGGGTGCTACCTTACCTAATAAAGCAGCATATAAACTAACTCCTGAACAAAATGCTGAAGTTGCAAGACAAATCCAAGAGTTGTTAGACAAAGGTTACATAAGAAAAAGTATTAGCCCATGTGCTGTCCCAGTAGTCCTTGCTCCTAAGAAAGAAGGTACTTGGAGATTATGTACAGATTCTAGAGCCATTAATAAGATTACTATTAGATACCAGTTTCCCATGCCTAGAATGGAAGATCTCATGGATTGTTTAGGGGGTGCAAAGTACTATTCTAAGATTGATCTTAAAAGTGGTTATCATCAAATCCGGATACGTGAAGGGGATGAATGGAAAACCGCTTTCAAAACTAATGAGGGTTTGTTTGAATGGATAGTTATGCCTTTTGGTTTATCCAATGCTCCTAGTACTTTCATGCGTTTAATGAATGAAGTGCTGAAACCTTTTCTTCATCAATTTGTTGTTGTATATTTGGATGATATTCTGATTTTTAGTGGCAGCAAAGAGGAACATTTGCAGCATTTGGATCAGGTCTTAAGGAAGCTTCATGAAGAAGGCTTGAGGATAAACTTGGAGAAGTGCTCATTCATGCACGAAGAACTTGTGTTCTTGGGTTTTGTAATTTCAAAAGGAAGTCTGAAAATGGATCCTTCAAAGGTAGAAGCCATTCTAAATTGGCCAGCACCTACTACAGCCACGGAGGTAAAAAGTTTTCATGGTTTATGCAGCTTCTATAGAAAGTTTATTAGAAAATTTAGTGGTATTTGTGCTCCACTTATTGATACTATTAAAGGTGGAAGAAAATGTGTTTTCCAATGGACTAAAGAGGCCAATGAATCTTTTGAATTGCTGAAAAAGGAAATATCAGAACAGCCAATACTTGTTTTACTGGATTTTTATAAGGTTTTTGTTGTTGAATGTGATGCTAGCAATAAGGCTATTGGTGGGGTTCTTAGTCAAGATGGTAGACCCGTAGCCTTCTTTAGTGAGAAATTAAATGAAGCAAAACAAAAATATTCTACTTATGATCTTGAACTTTATGCTATGGTTCAGTCATTAAGAAAATGGAGGCATTATCTTTTACCAAAAGAGTTCATTGTTTTTACGGATAACCATGCACTTAGTTTTCTGAATAGACAAGAGAAACTTAACCATAGACATGTCAAGTGGATGGAGTTTTTGCAGGCCTATACTTTCAGCATTAAACATAAGAAAGGGGTTACTAATAAGGTGGCAGATGCTTTGAGTAGAAGGACACTTACCATTCAATCTATGCAATTGGAAAGTGCTGGGTTAGAGGCTATGGCATCCATGTATGCTACAGATGAAGATTTCAAGGAAATTTATCAGGTTTGTTTGGATATGACAGCAAGGTATCATACTAAATTTTCTGATTATTTGATTCAGAATGGGCTTCTTTTCAAGGGTGGTTTACTTTGTGTTCCAAAAGGATCAATGAGGGAAAATATTATAAAGGAAAAACATTGTGGCAGCTTGGCAGGTCATTTTGGTTTGGATAAAACTTTAGAATCAGTCAAGAGGTTTTATTATTGGCCTAAGTTGCAAACGGATGTTAGGAAATTTGTTGAAACTTGTTTGATATGTCAAAAATCTAAAGGTCATTCCTCTAATGCTGGTCTTTACACACCTTTGCCCATTCCTTCTAAACCATGGGATTCAGTTAGTATGGATTTTGTGCTCGGTTTGCCTAGAACCAAGTCCGGTTATGACAGCATATTTGTGGTAGTAGATCGGTTTTCAAAAATGGCTCATTTTATTCCATGTAAAACTACTCATGATGCTTCTCATGTTGCTGGATTGTTCTTTAAGGAGGTAGTACGTTTGCATGGTTTGCCTTTGTCAATCATATCCGATAGAGATCCTAAGTTCTTGGGTCATTTTTGGAGAACTTTGTGGAAGAAGTTGGGGACTAATGTTTGTTTATCTTCAGCATATCACCCTCAATTCGATGGGCAGACTGAGGTCATCAATCGGTCCCTTGGTAATCTTTTACAGTGTTTGACACAGGAACATGGTGTAAGTTGGGATTCAGTTTTGGCTCAGGCTGAGTTTTCCTATAATGATTCAGTGAACCGTAGTACCGGGAAGACTCCATTTCAAATTGTTTATGGTGTTCATCCTCATGGCATTTTGGAGTTAAGGGATGTTAATTGTTTGGAAAAGCCCAGTGCTTTGGCTGATGATTTTGTTAGTGTTATGAAGGATATTCAGGATCAGGTTAAGGTAAAGCTTTAGCATTCTAATTCCAAATATAAAACTCATGCAGATAAAAGGAGGAAAGATGTAACATTCAATGTTGGGGATTTGGTCATGGTCCATTTAAAGAAAGAAAGGCTACCTAAGGGTCATTATACGAAGCTTATGGCCAAAAAGATTGGACCTTTTAAAATTCTCAAACGCAGTGGTCCTAATGCCTATCATGTTGATCTTCCTCCAGATATTCATTTATCACCTATCTTTAATGTTGCTGATCTATATTTGTATAAAGGTCCTGTTGATAATTCTGTGAATGCAGGTGCTGCTGATTCTCTTGTTGATGCACAGCTTTCAGCTCTTCCTAAGGTACCTCCTCTGGAGATTGATTGCATTTTGGAAACTCGTGTGGCCCAGAAGACCCGACGTCATACCTATTATGAACATTTGGTGCAGTGGAAATCCAGACCAGTTGAAGATGCTACATGGCTGTCTACTGATGCTATTGAGAAGTTGGGTTTTTCTGTTCCAGTAGTCCCAACTCAAGGGACTTTAGTTTTCCTACCTGTGGAGCATGGTGCAGGGCACCTGTGGTAATAGGATAGTTCTAGTTTAATTGTTTGTAATAATTTGAGTTTGATCATTTACGATCATCTCTCTCCTATTGTGTGGTCATGACTACCTACAACATGCTTATAAGCTATGGAGTCTTAGTCCACAAGGATTTTGGTTTGGTTTTCTTTTGTTCAGTTTGTGTTGTAATAAAGGGAATAAGTGAATTAGTCCATTTCTTGTATGGTCAAGAGTTTTATTGGTATTTCTATAAGTCAATAACTCTTAGTCCATTGGACTTTTGTTGTGCTTTGTTTTTCGTTAATGCTGTTTCGGAGTTACTATGTTTAGCGGAGATTCTTATTACATCTTTGTTGTTGCGGTCTCTGCTGGTTCAGTTGTATCAACGACCCCAACTGGTTTGCACTGGTTGGGTGTCTGTTGCTGTGTATAAAAGTGTGTCCAACTAATGGTTGGAACAAGAGAGTCAGCAAAGCAAAGGAAATAAAAACACAAACAATAGTTTCGAGAAGGTCTCTTATTTCATGATTCTTTCTGCAGTTCGGTTGTCTTGATCAAAACAGGGTTCGAAGTAATGGAATGTGGAACAGATGCAAATCGGATGTAAAAGCATTTTAAACGGGTTCACATTCAAAACCTGTAAGTGGTTTGAATGCCTTGTTTCTTTTAATTGAAAGAACTCTTTGTTCGATTTTCGGTTTGAAGTGCATTGATACACTGTGAATGTATTTTCTGCGGTAAACACAGTGGCTTAGTCATGTAACTGGGCCGCTTTGATTAGGTTGTAATTTGTACAAACAAAAGTTCAAATAATCTGATTAGAGGAAGCTGTATTATCACAATGTTATGCAAACTTAGTTCCAAACTGTTCTTCCACTGTGAGAATCATAATGCCGACTGGTGAAGAACAATTTAGGGCAAATATCTTTAATGTTTTCAACGCTTGAGACTGTTGAAGTGATAAATGCTTCAAAGACAATGTTCAACAGAGTTATACCAAAACAACATTGTTACATCTGACGGTCATCACCTCTGTTTCTTGAGATTAAACCGTTGATCTAGCATACCCTAGCCTGTACGGCATATGACTGTGTTGAAATCAAACCCGGTTATCAAAAATAGTTTAATTGTTCGATAACAGTTTGGAGTTGTTTCGTTATGGTTATCGCTCAAGTTTGAATGTGCAGTAAATGAATTCAGAAGACCGTGATATTGGCTTGGGTTTAGCAGACTGAATGTTAATGGGACTGTTGCAACAGTTTATGTTGAAACCGATTTTGGAATGTGAGTCGATCCAAAACTTGAAGGGATTGATTGGGAATCAATAATCAAACACCATAGTCGAAAGTTTGAACCAGAAATGGGATTTACACTGCTGAAAGTCTGTGGAAAGAAATGAAAATTTAAATTAAAACCCCTGTTTATTGCACAGAATTAATACCTTACATGGGCATCGGGTTCCAAATCTTGACAAACCAGTCGAAGCCTAAACTAGCCTGATCAACTAGGGGATTGGGATTCCTGAGTGTAAACAAGTTTTGTTGAATTTTGATGCTATCTAATTATGTTACAAACAGAACAGGGGAACGAATCAAAACAAGTATATTTGTGAATAAACCACAGTATATGTGTGTAGTTGGAAAACCAGCAAGGCTTTAAAACTCAAAAGTTCAACAGTAATACATCTTTAGAGAACTGTAGACCTCAGTAGGAAATAGAGTTTGGCAAATATCTTTCCGGAGTTAGTGGACTAGCATCTGAACATGTTAAAATTCAGATTTGTGTTGAACTGGTGGTAGTGGATTATTGTTTTTTTTTATTAAGAATTCATTTTGTAATGATTTTAATGGTTGAACAATGCATTTCCTTTTATTCATCAAATTCTAGAAGAACAGTCTGGATTTCTTATTGAATATCACTGTATTTGTTTGGGCTAACCAAGTTTAGCGTTGTAGCGCTCTGCATCACAGATTAGGATAGTTAGAGATGGAAAGTCTAGGATAGGAAGAGAGGGAAAGACTAGGATAACAAGAGCAAGAGAGAGAGAGAGAGGAGTGAGAGAGAGAGAGGGAGATTAGGATAGGAAGAGATGGAAAGACTAGGATAGGAAGAGAGGGAAAGACTAGGATAACCTCAGAGAGAGAGAGAGAGGATTGGAGGGAGGGAGGGGTAAGAGAGAGAGAGTGGGATAGAGAGAGAAAGAGAGAGACAAAGACAGAGACAAAGATAGATAAAGAGACTGAGAGAGAGAGAGAGAGGATGGAAAGAGGGAGGGGGTAAGAGAGAGAAAGAGGGGGAGAGAGAGAGGATGGAGGGAGGGAGGGGGTAAGAGAGAGAGTGGGATAGAGAGAGAAAGAGAGAGAGACAAAGAGAGAGAGAGAGGGAGAGGGGGGAGAGAGACAAAGAGAGAGAGAGAGAGAGTGGGATAGACAGAGAAAGAGAGAGAGAGAGGGAGATTAGGATAGGAAGAGATGGAAGGACTAAGATTGCAAGAGAGGGAAAGACTAGATTAATGAGAGAGAGATCGAGATAGAGAGAGAGAGAGCACAGAGAGAGAGGCAGATCAGGATAGTTAGAGATGGAAACTTTAGGATAGGAAGAGAGGGAAAGACTAGGATAACGAGAGCGAGAGAGAGAGAGAAAGAGAGAGGAGTGAGAGAGAGAGAGAGAGGGAGAGATTAGGATATGAAGAGATGGAAAGAATAGGATAGGAAGAGAGGGAAAGACTAGGATAACCTCAGAGAGAGACAGAGAAAGAGGATGGAGGGAGGGAGGGGTAAGAGAGAGAGAGTGGGACAGTGAGAGAAAGAGGGAGATAGAGACAGAGACATAGATAGACAAAGAGAGAGAGAGAGACAGAGAGAGAGAGGGAGATTAGGAAAGGAACAGATGGAAAGTCTAGGATAGGAAGATTGGGTAAGACTAGGATAACGAGAGAGAGAGACAGAATAGGGGATGGGAAGTGAAGGAGAGATAGAGAGAAAGAGGAGGAGAGAGATAGAGAGAGAGAGAGGGGGGAGAGAGAGAGAGACAAAGAGACAGAGAGATAGAGAGAAAGAGAGAGAAAGATAGAGAGAGAGACATAGAGATAGAGAGAGAGAGGGGGTGATTAGGAAAAGGAGAGGAGGAGAGGGAGAGAGAGGGAGGAGAAAGAGGGAGAATAGGATAGGGAGAGAGAGAGAGAGAGGGAGAGAGAGAGTAGGCGATAGGAAGAGAAGGAGAGATAGAGAGAATGAGGAGGAGAGAGATAGGGAGATTGGGAAATGGAGAGGGGGAGAGGGTGAGAGAGGGAGAGTGAGAGATAGAGAGGGGAGAGAGAGGGAGATTTGGATAGGAAGAGATGGAAAGTCTATGATAGGAAGAGAGGGAAAGACAAGAATAACGAGAGAGAGAGAGAGAATATGGGATAGGAAGAGAAAGAGAGATATAGAGAAAGAGGAGGAGAGAGATAGGGAGTTTGGGAAATGGAGACGGGGAGAGGGAGAGAGAGAGAGAGAGAGAGAGAGAGGGAGATTAGGATAGGAAGAGATGGAAAGACTACCATAGGAAGAGAGGGAAAGACTAGGATAAGGAGAGAGAGAGAGAGAGAGATAGAGAGAGAGAGAGAGGGAGATTAGGATAGAAAGAGATGGAAGGTCTAGGATAGGAAGAGAGGGAAAGACTAGGATAACAAGAGAGGGAGAGAGAGAGAGAGATGAGCAAGAGAGAGAGAGAGTTATGGAGAGAGAAAGGATGGAGGGAGGGAGGGGGTAAGAGAGAGAGAGTAGGACAAACAAAGAAAGAGAGAGAGAAAGAGAGAGAGAAAGAGAGAGAGAGAGGGAGATTAGGATAGGAAGAGAGGGAAAGACTAGGATAAGGAGAGAGAGATAGAGAGAGAGACAGAGAGAGATAGAGACAGAGAGAGAGGGGAGAGAGAGAGATAGGGAGAGAGAATATGGATAGGAAGAGAAAGAGAGATATAGAGAAAGAGGAGAGAGATAGGGAGTTTGGGAAATGGAGAGGGGGAGAGGGAGAGAGAGAGAGAGAGAGGGAGATTAGGATAGGAAGAGATGGAGAGAGTAGGATAGGAAGAGAGGGAAAGACTACGATAACCTCAAAGAGAGAGACAGAGGATGGAGGGAGGGAGGGGTAAGAGAGAGAGAGTGGGACAGAGAGAGAAAGAGAGAGAGAGATAGAGACAAAGATAGACAAAGAGATAGAGAGATATAGAGAGAGAGAGAGAGGATGGAAAGAGGGAGGGGGTAAGAGAGAGAAAGAGAGGGGGAGAGAGAGAGAGGATGGAGGGAGGGAGGGGGTAAGAGAGATAGTAGGATAGAGAGACAAAGAGAGAGACAAAGAGAGAGAGAGAGGGAGAGGGGGGAGAGAGACAAAGAGAGAGAGAGAGAGAGCGAGAGTGGGATAGATAGAGAAAGAGAGAGAGAGAGAGAGAGAGAGGGAGATTAGGATAGGAAGAGATGGAAGGACTAAGATAGGAAGAGAGGGAAAGACTAGGATAATGAGAGAAAGATCAAGATTGAAAGAGAGAGAGCATAGAGAGAGAGGCAGATTAGGATAGTTAGAGATGGAAAGTACAGGATAGGAAGAGAGGGAAAGACTAGGATAACGAGAGCGAGAGAGAGAGAGAGAGAAAGAGAGAGGAGTGAGAGAGAGAGAGAGGGAGATTAGGATATGAAGAGATGGAAAGAATAGGATAGGAAGAGAGGGAAAGACTAGGATAACCTCAGAGAGAGAGAGAGGATGGAGGGAGGGAGGGGTAAGAGAGAGAGTGTGGGATATAGAGAGAAAGAGAGAGACAGAGATAGAGAGAGAGATAGACAAAGAGAGACAGAGAGAGAGAGAGAGAGAGAGAGAGGGAGATTAGGAAAGGAACAGATGGAAAGTCTAGGATAGGAAGATTGGGTAAGACTAGGATAACGAGAGAGAGAGAGAGAGAGAATAGGGGATGGGAAGTGAAGGAGAGATTGAGAGAAAGATGAGGAGAGAGATAGAGAGAGAGAGAGGGGGGAGAGAGAGAGGGAGACAAAGAGATAGAGAGATAGAGAGAAAGAGAGAGAGAGAGAGAGAGAGAGAGAGAGACAAAGACATAGAGAGAGGGGGTGATTAGGAAAAGGAGAGGAGGAGAGGGAGAGAGAGAGAGGGAGAAAGGAGAAAGAGGGAGAATAGGATAGGAAGAGAGAGAGAGAGAGAGAGAGAGAGAGAGAGAGGGAGAGAGAGAGAGAAGGGGATAGGAAGAGAAGGAGAGATAGAGAGAATGAGGAGGGGAGAGATAGGGAGATTGGGAAATGGAGAGGGGGAGAGGGTGAGAGAGGAAGAGTGAGAGAGAGAGAGGGGAGAGAGAGGGAGTTTTGGATAGGAAGAGATGGAAAGTCTATGATAGGAAGAGAGGGAAAGACAAGGATAACCAGAGAGAGAGAGAGAATAGGGGATAGGAAGAGAAAGAGAGATATAGAGAAAGAGGAGGAGAGAGATAGGGAGTTTGGGAAATGGAGAGGGGGAGAGGGAGAGAGAGAGAGAGAGAAAGGTAGATTAGGATAGGAAGAGATGGAAATACTAGCATAGGAAGAGAGGGAAAGACTAGGATAAGGAGAGAGAGAGAGAGAGATAGAGAGAGAGAGAGGGAGATTAGGATAGGAAGAGATGGAAGGTCTAGGATAGGAAGAGAGGGAAAGACTAGGATAACAAGAGAGGGAGAGAGAGAGAGAGAGAGAGAGAGGAGAAAGAGAGAGAGAGAGTTATGGAGAGAGAAAGGATGGAGGGAGGGAGGGGGTAAGAGAGATAGAGTGGGACAAATAAAGAAAGAGAGAGAGAGAGAAAGAGAGAGAGAGAGAGAGAGAGGGAGATTAGGATAGGAAGAGATGGAAGGACTAGGATAGGGAGAGAGGGAAAGACTAGGATAAGGAGAGAGAGATAGAGAGAGAGACAGAGAGAGATAGAGATAGAGAGAGAGGGGAGAGAGAGAGATAGGGAGAGAGAATAGGGGATAGGAAGAGAAAGAGAGATATAGAGAAAGAGGAGGAGAGAGATAGGGAGTTTGGGAAATGGAGAGGGGGAGAGGGAGAGAGAGAGAGAGAGAGGGAGATTAGGATAGGAAGAGATGGAAAGACTAGTGTGTATGGTGAAAATGGATAACAATAATAACAAAATTGAAAGGCTAAATGAATTCAACCACTAAACCCTAGCCTAATAATGAACAAAGATCCACCGTAACATATGAAGATTACCTAAGACAATGCAAATAATTCAAAATCACAAAGATTATACCATCACATGTCCAATAGGGTTTTGATCTCCATTCTTCCTATCTCCATTGATCTTGCTTGATATATTTGCTCTCAGATTTTTATATGCACAAGAGCTCAACAAAGAACGGAATGTGGTTGCAAGTAGGATCGTAGTGTAGCCAAGTCCTCCAAAATTGTTGATTAGTCATTAGTGATTAGAATGATTCATTAGGGTTTGATAATGAAGGAAGCATCTCCTTAAATAGAAGACACTATATGAAATGGAGGGATAAGATTAAGAGGTGTAAAAAGGAGGTCGGTTAGGATTAGAGGGTAGGTAGAAGAAATAATAAAATAATGAAAGAGGTAGGTAGTGTATGAATTAAGAGATGAATGACATGTGTCATGTGTAGAAAAGGTTAATGAATTAATTAAATAAATAAAGATTTATTTAATTAATAGAAGAAGTAGGACAATTAAATAAATAAAATATTTGTTTAATTTAGGAAAGGGATAATTTAAATAAATAAATGTATTTATTTAAATGAGAAATAAGGCTAGAAGAGGATAAATGAATTAATTAAATAAATAAAAATTTATTTAATTAATGGAAGAATTAGGCTTAGATAATTAAATAAATAAAATATTTATTTAATTAGACATGACAATTTTAGGTGTCTACATTTTGCCCCTCTTTGAGACAATGCGGCTTGTCGCGTTGTTTCAAAGAAGATAAGATGAACTGATACAGAGTTGCCCCAAGATGGGAATTATATGCCCCCTCGAGAGATTGGATGAAAATGTCTGAAAATATTGTAGACAATCTCTTGATAAGAAAGACGGGATAGAATGGACTGATCAGATAAAGTGACAAGGTCACGGGATAAGGAAGACTGACTCGGGAAATGAGAGCTAGGGCAATCTATAAGATAGACCACAAGAGAAAATACATCCTCATTGTCATCTACACCGTCACAAGAGCATAGTACAAAGCGAAAATAAAGCAGCAACAGTCAGCAGCAATGGCTTTTGTTCACAGATTCGACCGTGTTCGCCAATTCTAGAGGCCAACGGAGGTAGGAGAGCCAGTGAGTACCACAAAACCTCCTCGTACTTTGATGCATTTATTATTGTCATTAATTCATACTAGGTAATGTAATAAATGCGCATTTATGTCAAGAAAATGTGTTCCAAAAATGCGAATTTGTGTCTTCCAGGTCAAATCAGCAGTTCTGTGATGAACATACGCTATCGATTGGATAAGCTGCTGAGAGGATACACTCAAGAAGGTCCTCTAGGGAAGACTAAGATAGATCAAGGCACTTTGTGATGAACAGTGAGTACCAAGATAGAGTACTTTGTGATGAACAGGGAGTACTAAAATATGAGCAGCACTTTGTGATGAACAGGGAGTGCAAATGTGAGTAACACTTTGTGATGAACAGTGAGTGTCACACACGTAGTACTTTGTGATGAACAGGGAGTACTACTAGGATAGATAGCAACACTTTGTGATGAACAGTGAGTGTCACTAGGATAAATAGCTATGTGCATTTAGATAGTGAGTAGCATTTTGTGATAAATAGCGAATGCCACTATGACTGACATAATTTGACTTGCTTGACTGCAGGAGTACTTGCCGATGCTGGAGTCACGGGAGAGATTCCCATCGACTCAGAGGTTGCGACCTGAGTTGACAGCCGAGGACTGAGCTGCGATTGAGGTTATGGGATTGAGATACATTCTGTATGTGCCTGAGTTTCGGGTGAACATGGGATTGTTGACTGCACTGGCTGAGAGATGGCACTCAGAGACTTGTAGTTTGCATTTATCGATGGGTGAGATGATAGTCACCTTGGAGGATGTATATAGGATTCTACGGATACCAATCGATGGGGAGTTAGTACCCTATGATCGAGATGGAGATAGGGATGCACTGAGATGAGTGTTCTAGGATCCAGGACTAGGGATGAGGGTGGGACATGTGGCATGGGATACCATGACATGGACAGGATTAGCACTACCAATAGTGTTGATAGGAGTTATTAGTGGGTTCCTCTGTCTGGATAGGACGACATGAGGGGTGGCTGCAGGGGACACAGGGGCTAGGAGAGTTGATCTTGGGGTGGGTCCTTCTAGGGCTCAAACTCTGTCGAGGCCAGGCGGCTCCGAGGGAGGGAGTTCATCATAGCCTTAGAGGGCTCCCTATGTATCAGTATTGTACCATTTTTGTATTGTAGACACCTGCGGGTGATTTTGTAGCCGTATTATTCTTTTAACATCATTGTATCATGACATTTTTTATTATATATGAGAGATGATCCATTTTTGCGGCAGCTATATGCATGTGTACCTTATGTGATGAAATGTTCTTATGTGATACATGTTTTATGATATGGATGCTTATATGATGCAATGCAATATATTTTTGTTCTTTTATGTTGTATATGTGATGCATGATGCAAATGTGAATGTATGTAATGCAAATGAATATGATAATGCAAATGATTATTTACATAATGAAAATGTGAGATGTGCTAACATGTGTTGTATGCAGGATGTGATGCAATTGTGATATCTATATGTATATATGAAATGCTTATATGTGGTGATGTAGGTGTAACTATATGAAATGCAAATGTTTTTTGGTGTGTCATTATACTCAGTCATGTGATAGCAGGCTACGCGGACTCAAGAAGGACAATGGAAGTCAATCAAGAAAGGGGGATGGAAGACAGAAGATATGAACATGAAAGAGCTTCTTGTGCATTATCATCATTGAGCTTTATTATGGCAGAATAGGTTATGACAATCGAGGCATTTGTTCGGCCCAGAAAGTCATTGTACCTGTTTGCATGGAGATAAGACAGTCACAAACAAGGAATACCCCAGTTCATACTAGACTCATAGTGTCCTCATATCCTTGGACAAGTCATAGCATTACTAAAAGACAATCCACTGACAGCAAATGCAAATAGGTGACGATACCCCATCCTCGCCTTTCTAGTCAAAGACATCCTGGAGATAGAATCTCTAGTCAAAGACATCCTGGAAAAGCTAAAAGACATGTCACCAAAAAGATAAAATCAAAAGAAAACCAAGACTCGACACCAACATCCACTATAGTCCTCAAGTTTAGTGTCTCTTGTCACTTGTATAAGTCATGTTTGATTGTGGTCACAATGTTCACTTTCACAAAAAGGATAGATAGCACTGAACCATATGTTGTCTAAGTCTATTGAAAGATTTGATTTTGTTGAAGCTCATTGTTGCTGCTGTGTCTCATTTGAAACTGACTGAATCCATGAAACTGATACTTTATTGTGGAGAAGATGGAACTTTATTGTGGACTGGTGATGCAGATGTTGCTTTATTGCAGATTGTGCGTGGATAGACTTGAAGGAAGCTGGAAGAAACTGTACTCCTCAAAACATGTGATGTTCTCAGTTCCACACCCATTACTAGACGTAGGATTTGCCTTAGCCACAGATAGGATCTGATTTATTATGGATGGAAAGGGAGTGAAAAGGGAGGGTTATGGATGGCTAACCAATCTTAGGTAGATCAATAACAAGCCATGATGGGAATGGGTAAGTTTATTGTGAACGAATAGGTTGTGAGTGTGTGCAAAGTGAAAGATGAAAGAGAATCCTGAAGGAGAGAGGAGCAAAGTCTCTACGCATGGCGCTGGTGACCCAGTTTTCACCATGGTACTTGCCCAGGGTGCCACCGAAGTGGTTTTCACCGTTGGACGAAATTATTTCTCTTTACTTTTTTTCGATTTTTCAATTTTTTTGTTGTCACAAGGTGCCTGTTTGCCAGGTTTTCACCAAGTGACGATTTTTTTGTTTTATAATTTTTTTTGTATTTTTGAATTAGGATGTTCCGAAGAGCTTATGTGTAGAACCTGCGAAGGTGCATGTTGTTGATAGGATCCTCCAAGGGTTCACCTTCTGTAGTTGAGAGCTGATATGCCCCAGATCCATATACCGTTGTGATGATGTAAGGACCAAGCCAGTTTGGTTCGAACTTGCCCTTCTTATCTCTATCTTGCTAATTCTTGGGGTTCTCTCTGAGTACTAAGTCACCTACCTCAAATGCACAAGGCTTGACTTTGTGATTGTAGTTGCATTGTTCCTTGACTGAATGATGTGTAGCTTGAGTGACTGTCTTCCTTGATAAAGGAACTAAGATAGAATTACTAGTGTGTGGACTACGTTTGCCCATATGCGTTTCACCTGAAGAAGTTTGGGCATCACTGATAGCAAAGTCCTTCAAGGAAGCTCCATTAAAGGTCCATGATGTATCACTAGAAGGGAATGGATGTGTGGAACAAGTGGATGAGTTATGAAGGCTTATAATTGCGAAAAGAAGTGAAAGTAGGATAGCATGATGGAGACTTAGGATCAACAAGTATGCTTTATGACTTGAAATTGTAGAACTTTTGCCCCCAGTTATTTTGGTATTAGGGGAGATCATCTCTTGTTCTTTTTTCTTCATGGGATTTTTATCCTTGACTTTGATTTTTGCAGAGTCCAATAGCTTTTGATTTTGATTTGTACTAAAGGACTTATCTTTAGTTTTGACTTTTAGTTTTTTCTTTCCGAAGCTTGATTTTTTTATCCCCAATGAGTAAGGGCTTTTGTAATTCTTGTTGATCCAAGTCTGGAAGTGGAGTGGAAATGGAATGAGTGGATGATATGGTAAAGCTATGTGAGTTCTCAAGAGGGCTGGCGATATGCTCAATAGATTATTTGCTGGAACCACTCTTAGGACTATTGATATCAAGAGTTTCTTGCACCACTAGAGGAGATTTGCATTCAGACTTAGTAGCCACAACACTAGGTGGTTCACACCCAATTCCTTGATATTGCAAATTGTTTGTAGGTTGCTCCTATTGACTGAATGGCTTAGGAGACTATGGGAGTTGATCAACATGAAAGATATACTCACCACATCCCATGTCTTTAATCTTGAACTTGTCTTCTTTTAGCTCTGCCTGTTTTGATGTAGAAGCTTTTAAGGATTCAAGATCCACATATGCCGATGAAGGAATAGCTTCGCAATTGACTGGGATTGTTATTTCTGATCTAGGTTGTAGATTGTTGCAATATATGAATGGATTTGGATCCACTTTGACAGTCACTTCAGCTCCATTGTGTGGAAACTTGATACATCGATGATATGTAGATGGTATTGCTCTCATTTCATGAATCCAAGGACGTCCTAGTAATATGTTGTATGTGAGATCAAGATCAAGGACTTGACAAACCACATCCTTTGTAACTGGCCCAACTCTGAGAGGTAAGGTGACCATGCCCTTGGATGAGCGCTCTTCATCATCATATGCCTTGATGGTAATTTGGTTTGTAGAATTCATAGCCTTGTCAGAATATCCCAATTGTTTAATGGTGCTCAATGTACAAATGTTTAGACCTACTCCTCCATCTATTAGGAGTCGCTTTATTCGATGTTTATGTATGAAGGCTTCAACATGTAAAGGTGCATTATGAGGCTGACTTATGGAGGTGTCATCGGCTTCTATGAACGTAAGGGAATGTGGAATGGGAAGGTATCCCACCATGGCTTGAAACTGGTCCACGTTCAGATCAGTAGGAATGGTAGTGTCTCTCAAGATTTTGTCAAGGATAGCTTTATGAGCGGGGGATATGCGTAGGAGCTCAAGAATGGAGATGAGCGTGGGTGTCTTCCCTAACTGTTCTACAAGGTCATACTCAGGTTTGGTTGATGAAGAAGCAGTATTTTTAGTGGAGGCACCTAGCAACGTAATCTTACCTCGACGGGTTGTAACATGACATTCAGAGTTAGGTTTAGAGGAAGATCCAACACCTCTTAGGACAATCTTAGGTCTCTAAGGAGGATTCTCAGGATTTTTGTTTTTGATAGTAATAGTAGAGATATGATTGTCCATCGAGATGTGATTGATAGTAGAATCATAATTGTAAGGTGCTCTAGTGTAATTGGCTTGATCATCTGTGACTTTGCCTTTTCCTTTGTCATGTTTTGGGAATGGTTCCTTAAACACCTCATGTTCTTGATTAGATGAATGTCCCTCAATCTCAATATCACCTCTATCAATGAGATCTTGCACAATGTTTTTCAATCGATGGCAATTACCTATCTTGTGACCCTTACTCTTATGAAATTCACAATACTCATCATCATTCCACCAATTTGGTTTGACCTTTGGTTCATATGGAGGAAAATCTGGAACTGTGATCACTTTGTTTGCCACAAGCTTTTTGAATACTGATTCAAGTGGTTCTCCCAATGGAGTGTACTTCCTTCATGGTCTAGAAGTTGTTTGAGTGTTCACCTGATTGTTGGTAGAACTTGATCTAGAAAAGACGAACTTGGGTCTCACTGTGTTGGCATCAACAACACCATCATTAACTGTGTTCTTGTTCTTGTTCCAAAATTTTGGTTTGTCCTTTCCTTTAAAGTCCTCTTTGTTTTCTTTGAATATCTTAATGACTCCTTGTTCAATTAAGACTCTTTCTGTTGCTAGGCCCTTTTCAATAACTTCCTTGAATGTAGACAAACAAGCTTTCCTGAGATCATAGCCAATAGCCTTATTAACGTTTTGAGTGAACATTTCTACCATTTGTTTCTGTGGGATTTTGCAAGAGCATCTGCTAGCTAAATTTCTCCATCTTTGTAAAAATGTTGCGAAAGATTCTCCTTCCTTTTGTTTCGTATTGCACAAGGTAGTAACTGAGACATCTGTTTCTATATTGTAAGAGAAATGCTGAATGAATGCCTCTGCTAAGTCGCCCCATGACTTAATACCAGGAGGTAATTGAGAAAACCATTCCATAGCCTGATTGCCTAAGCTCTGTGGGAACAACCTCATCAAGTATGTTTCTTCTGCCACTACCTCAATGCAAGCTGTGAAGAATTGTCTTATGTGTGCCTTGGGGTCTCCTTTCCCTCTATACTTGTCAAATTTTGGCGTCACAAAGTGTGCAGGAAAAGGAGGCATTGGAATGCTCTTATCAAAGGGATAAGGACATATATCTCTCATAGTGTATGTTGGTTTTGATGTACTCATGTCCTCCATTTTCTTTTGTAAATCTCTTATTTGTTGCTCCAAATTATTTTTGGGAGGAGATTGATTTCTTATAGCATACCCCATGTTTGAAACACCCATTTGAGGAGGAGCTTGTTGCATGTATGGATGATACTGATCGTAGACATGTCCATATGGAGGTCTATATTAATGTGGCATATATGGAGCACTTGGCATAACTTCATGTTGAGGGACCCCATATCTATTTTGTGCATATATACCATATTCAATAGGCATTTCATTTTCCATTGTGTTGCCCCCAATTTTGACATGAGGTCTCCTTGTGTCAAAATTTTGAGGATGTCTTTGAGTATCCACTTGTTTTGATTGATCCATACCTTGAGCATGTGATTGTGCATATTTGTCTGCATAAGGCCTCCATGATGGTCTTCGAAGGTAAGTATCATATGTTTGAGCTTGTGTATGTGGGATCTCTGGTTTTTGAAGCAAAACTGATGGTGACTCAGGCATCACATTCGGTCCTCTATTTCCTCCACTATTTGGTCTCCTTTGATCCATGTTGGATTGAGTTTGTTGTGAGGGTCGACTTTCCATAAGTTGAGACATATCAAAGTCATGAGGTATTTTAACTCCACTTTGTGCCATCATGTGTAAAAAGTACTGTCGATCTCTCCTCATTATCTCTTCAACCAATCTATTGAAATGAGGATTCATTATGGCGTCTTCTATGTCTGCTGATAGTATTGAAGAGTTGTCCACATTGTCATTGTGTGTAGTATTGTTGTTTATAGTGTTTGCGCTTTCCACATTTGGATTGTTTCTATAAACATCCATGTTTGGTAATGTAGTGTGCTCAGGATTGAAGAATAAATCATTGTCATACTCATAAGAACTCATGTTTGTGGATTCTTGAGCTTCTTTATCTATTCTCCTAGATTTTTGAAGGCGTGTTTCAACCATGAACTAGGTATTTGACCAAGATGTGAGAGACTAGATGAAAAATGGAAAAAGTATGGAAGACCAAGAGTTGTATGGAGTGTAAATGAATCTGAGGTGTACTTGCAATGTCCAAAGTGTAAGACCAAGTATGTAAGTAGTAGAGTAGGTGTGACTTCCAAAGAGACGATCATTTCTCTTGATGAGGTAAGCTGACCTTGACCCTAAGTAAGACCAAATGAGACCCAAAGGTAAAAAACCTTGATGAGGGACCACTTAGCAAAGTGTAGTTGTATGTAGTGTGTTGACAAAGTATGATGCGGACAAGCAAGTGACCTTTTGACTCAAGTTTAGACAATTGTGAATGTAAAATGAGATGTGAAGCAATGATGGACTATGTGAGACCCAAGGACAGGTTGAATGCTAGATGAAACCTGAAGAAACAACCTAGGAAGCTCAAGTATTCCGAAACTGATTTCTTTTGTTTGCTGGACTATGAAATTTTTCCAATTTGTGAAGTTTTTGGTTGTGACCAAATCTAAATATTTGACTATTTTTCGTGACAAGAGGACACAATGTTGATGATGACTCAATGTTTGCAAGTGTTTAGACTGACAATGACTCCAAGAAAAGTGTGTTGTTTGATGTAAAATTGTTTTGCATACACTTGAAGACACAAAAGACACAATGTTTTGCTGTTTGGTCTTGATTGTTTGAATGTTTAACATAAGTCAAGCACAATTCTTATGGCTGGCCAAGACAATAGTTGTTGATCCCACATGGGGTTTTACCCCCGAGGCTACGCTATTCAGAGCGGATACTTAGATGCTTGACCTCATTGGCTCCACCCTCGGCACTCACTTCTCGGGTCAGCCAAGCATCAGTCCCCATGAAAATTCCCCATGGCGAACTTTGTATCTCTACTAAGAACCGTATGTGTGTGGGCTGCTACCAGAGGTCCGACCTCCTACCCCAACAACTAGAAGGATTTGGGCTTCTAAAACAAAAAGGTGCTAGTAAGGGCATCCGCTCGTGTGGCCATACATGCAGCACTTTCAGCTCTGTAAATACAGAAGGCTCCCAGCCGGTAGGGGTTACGCCCTACAAATGATCAAATAAATTTGATCAAACGGGTTTATGGGGAGACATAGTGTCGGTATGAACTAATCAGCACACGTTATTCATAGTTTTCACCATGAATACATTTGATTATAGTGGTTTGGATGAGGTGGGTTTTCCTCTCTACCACTTGGGTCATTCTCTTCTCACTAGTAGTCCTAATGACCACACGGGAAGACAGGCCCTCTAAAGATTAAACAAAAAGAGCCTATTGCTCAAGACACAAAAGACAATGATTCAATTTTAGTGCACCAATTGAAGTGTTTGCTAGTCTATGAAAACAAGGCACACAATAAAAATCCAAAAACCCTTGCCAAGGACCTGCAACAAAGATTTATTAGTAGTTTGGATTGTTTCAAATGATCACCCCTTCCTGCAAGCACACAAGTTAGGTAAATTTTAGATCCAAAAGACTTTGTGAAATAGGGGCCTTCAACAATGTGTTTTGTTGACCAATTCAAAGACTTGATTCATCATAGAAAAAGACCACCTGTAAAATTTTAAGAGATTTCCAGAAATGTAAGAAAATCCAAAAAATTTGCTAATTTGCTCCAAAAATTAATTTTTTATGAAAAATCATAAAAAATTCATATAAAATGCAAAATCGATCCAAAAAATCTCAAATTTTTAGTGAAGAGTATTGATGGTCTTCCAAACCTG
>NC_081413.1:231795653-231800653 GCF_030272615.1 Cryptomeria japonica
CTTCTCTTCCTATCCCGTATTCTCTCTCTCTATCTCTCTCCCTCTCACTCACTCTCATTATCCTAGTCTTTCCCTCTCTTCCTATCCTAGTCCTTCCATCTCTTCCTAACGCTAATCTCTCTCTCTCTCTCCCTCGCATTATCCTAGTCTTTCCCTCTCTTCCTATCCTAATCTCCCTCTCTCTCCCCTCTCTCTCTCTCTCATTATCCTAGTCTTTCCCTCTCTTTCTATCCTAGTCTTTCCATCTCTTCCTATCCTAATCTCCCTCTCTCTCTCTCTCTCCTATTCTCCCTCTTTCTCTCCTCTCCCTCTTGCTCCTCTCTCTCTCTCTATCCCTATCCTATTCTCTACCTCTCTCTCCCTCTCCCGCTCTCCATTTTCCAATCTCCCTATCTCTCTCCTCCTCTTTCTCACTATCTCTCCTTCTCTTCCTATCCCCTATTCTCTCTCTCTGTCTCTCTCTATCTCTCTGTCTCTCTCTTTCTCTCCATATCCTATTCTCTCTCTCTTTCTCTCTCTCTCTCTCATTATCCTAGTCTTTCCCTCTCTTGCTATCCTAGTCTTTCCATCTCTTCCTATCCTAATCTCCCTCTCTCTCCCCCCTCTCTATCTCTCTATCCCTATCCTATTCTCTCCCTCTCTCTCCCTCTCCCACTCTCCATTTACCAATCTCCCTATCTTTCTCCTCCTCTTTCTCACTATCTCTCCTTCACTTTCTATTCCCTATTCTCTTTCTCTCTCTCTCTCTCTCTCTCTCTCTCGTGTTATCCGAGTCTTTCCCTCTCTTCCTATCCTAGTCTCCCTCTCTCTCCCCTCTGTGTGTGTGTGTCTCTCTCTCTCTCTCTATCTCTCTCTCATTATATTAGTCTTTCCCTCTGTTCCTTACCTAGTCCTTCCATCTCTTCCTATCCTAATCTCCCTCTCTCTCTCTCTCTTTCTCTCTCTATCCCACTCTCTCTTACCCCCTCCCTCCCTCCATCCTCTCTCTCTCTTGCTCCTCTCTCTCTCTCCTTATCCTATTCTACCTCTTGCTCATCTCTCTCTCCCTCTCTTTCTCTTTGTCTCTCTCTCTCTTGTTATTCTAGTCTTTCTCTCTCTCTCTCTGCATCTCTCTCTCCATCTCTCTCTCTCTTTGTCTCCTTCTCTCTGCTCTCTCTATATCTCTCCTTATCTTATTCCCTCCCTCTCTTCCTATGTCGTATTATCTCTCTCTCTCTCTCATCTCTGTCTCATATTTCCAACCTCCCTCTCTCTGTCTATCTCTCTTTATCCTATTCTCTCCCTCTCTCTCTCTCCATCTCTATCTCTCTCTCTCTCTCCCTCTCCCCATCTCCATTTCCCAATCTCTCTCTCTCTCTGTCCCCCTCTCTCTCTGTCCCCCCTCTCTCTCTCTCTCTCTATCTCCCCCCTCTATGTCTCTCTTACCCCCTCCTTCCCTCCATCCTCTCCCTCTCTATGTCCACCCCTATCTCTCCTTATCCTAGTCTTTCCCTCTCTTCCTATCCTAGTCTTTCCATCTCTTCCTATCCTAATCTCCCTCTCTTTCTCTCTCTCTCTTGCTCCTCTCTCTCTCTCTCTCTCTCCCTATCTCTCGCTCTCCCCCTTGACATTTCCCAATCTCCCTATCTCTCTCCTTCTCTTTCTCTCTGTCTCTCCATCTCTTCCTATCCCCTATTCTCTCTCTCTCTCTCTCTCTCTCCCTCTCTCTTGCTCTCCCCCTTGCCATTTCCCAATCTCCCTATCTCTTTCCTTCTCTATCTCTTTGTCTCTATCTCTGTCTCTCAATATCTCCCTCTCTCTCTCTCTACCCCTTGCCATTTCCCAATCTCCTTATCTGTCTCCTTCTCTTTTTCTCTGTCTCTCCTTCTCTTCCTATCCCATACTCTCTCTCTCTCTCTCTCTCGTTATCCTAGTCTTTCCCTCCCTTCCTATCCTAGACTTTCCATCTCTTCCTATCCTAATCTCCCTCTCTCTCCCCTCTCTCTTTCTCTCACTCTATCACTCTCTCTATCTCTCCTCTTCCTATCCCCTATTCTCTCTCTCTCTCTCATGTTATCCTAGTCTTTCCCTCTCTTCCTATCCTAGTCTTTCCATCTCTCTTCCTCTCTCTCCCCTCTCTCTCTCTCTCTCTCTCTCTTTCTCTCTCTTTCTCTCCCTCTCTCTCGCTGTCCCCCTTGCCATTTCCCAATCTCCCTATCTCTCTCCTTCTCTTTGTCTCTATCTCTCCTTCTCTTCCTATCCCCTATTCTCTCTCTCTCTCTCTCTCTCTTGTTATCTTAGTCTTTCCCTCCCTTCCTATCCTAGACTTTCCATCTCTTCCTATCCTAATCTCCCTCTCTCTCCCCTCTCTTAGTCTTTCCTTCTCTTCCTATCCTAGTGTCTCTCCTCTCTCTCTCTCTTTGTGTCTCTATCCCTTTCTCATCTCTCTCTCTCTCTCACATTATCCTAGTCTTTCCATCTCCCTTCCTCTCTCTCTCCTCTCTCTCTCTCCTTATGCTATTCTCTCTCTCTCTCTCCTTATGCTATTCTCTCTCTCTTTCTCTATCTCTCTCTCTCTCTCTCTCTCTCTCTCTCTCTCTCTTTCTCTCTCTCTCTCTCTCACGTTATCCTAGTCTTTCCCTCTCTTCCTATCCTAGTCTTTCCACCTCTTCCTATCCTAATCTCCCTCTCTCTCCCCTCTCTCTCTCTCTCTCTCTCTCTCTTTCTCTCATTATCCTATTCTCTCTCTCTTTCTCACTCTCTCTCTCATTATCCTAGTCTTTCCCTCTCTTTCTATCCTAGTCTTTCCATCTCTTCCTATCCTAATGTCCCTCTCTCTCTCTCTCTCTTTCTCTCTCTCTCTCTCTCTCTCTCTCACGTTATCCTAGTCTTTCCCTCTCTTCCTATCCTAGAATTTCCATCTCTTCCTATCCTAATATCCGTCTCTCTCACCTCTCTCTCTCTCTCACTCTCTCTCTCACTCTCTATATCTCTCCTCTTCCTATCCCCTATTCTCTCTCTCTCTCTCTCTCTTGCGTTATCCTAGTCTTTCCCTCTCTTGCTATCCTAGTCTTTCCAACTCTTCCTATCCTAATCTCCCTCTCTCTCCCCTCTCTCTCTCTCTCTCTCTATCCCTCTCTCTTTCTCTCCCACTTTCCATTTCCCAATCTCCCTATCTCTCTCCTTCTCTTTCTCTCTATCTCTCCTTCTCTTCCTACCCCCATTCTCTCACTCTCTTTCTCTCTCTCATTATCCTAGTCTTACCCTCTCTTCCTATCCTAGTCCTTCCATCTCTTCCTATCCTAATGTCCCTCTCTCTCTCTCTCTCTCTCTCTCTCTCTCTCTCTCTCTCTCTCTTTCTCTCTCTCTCTCTCTCATGTTATCCTAGTCTCTCTCTCTCTCTTTCTCCTCTCTCTCTCTCTCTCCCCCTCTCTCTCGCTCTCCCCCTTGACATTTCCCAATCTCCCTATCTCTCTCCTTTTCTTTCTCTCTATCTCTCCATCTCTTCCTATCCCCTATTCTCTCTCTCTCTCTCTCTCTCTCTCTCTCTCCCTCTCTCTTGCTCTCCCCCTTGCCATTTCCCAATCTCCCTATCTCTTTCCTTCTCTTTCTCTCTGTCTCTGTGTCTGTCTCTCACTGTCTCCCTCTCTCTCGCTCTACCCCTTGCCATTTGCCAATCTCCTTATCTGTCTCCTTCTCTTTTTCTCTGTCTCTCCTTCTCTTCCTATCCCATACTCTCTCTCTCTCTCTCGTTATCCTAGTCTTTCCCTCCCTTCCTATCCTAATCTCCCTCTCTCTCCCCTCTCTCTTTCTCTCACTCTCTCTATCACTCTCTCTATCTCTCCTCTTCCTATCCCCTATTCTCTCTCTCTCATGTTATCCTAGTCTTTCCCTCTCTTCCTATCCTAGTCTTCCCATCTCTCTTCGTCTCTCTCCCCTCTCTCTCTCTCTCTTTCTCTCTCTCTCTCTCCCTCTCTCTCGCTGTCCGCCTTGCCATTTCCAAATCTCCCTATCTCTCTCCTTCTCTTTGTCTCTATCTCTCCTTCTCTTCCTATCCCCTATTCTCTCTCTCTCTCTCTCTCCTGTTATCTTAGTCTTTCCCTCCCTTCCTATCCTAGACTTTCCATCTCTTCCTATCCTAATCTCCCTCTCTCTCCCCTCTCTTAGTCTTTCCGTCTCTTCCTATCCTAGTGTCTCTCCTCTCTCTCTCTCTCTTTTTGTCTCTATCCCTTTCTCATCTCTCTCTCTCTTACATTATCCTAGTCTTTCCCTCTCTTCCTATTCTAGTCTTTCCATCTCCCTTCCTCTCTCTCTCCTCTGTCTCTCTCTCCTTATGCTATTCTCTCTCTCTTTCTCTATCTCTCTCTCTCTCATTATCCAAGTCTTTCCCTCTCTTGCTATCCTAGTCTTTCCATCTCATCCTATCCTAATCTCCCTCTCTCTCTCTCTCTTTCTCTCTCTCTCTCTCTCACGTTATCCTAGTCTTTCCCTCTCTTCCTATCCTAGTCTTTCCACCTCTTCCTATCCTAATCTCCCTCTCTCTCCCCTCTCTCTCTCTCTCTCTTTCTCTCCTTATCCTATTCTCTCTCTCTTTCTCACTCTCTCTCTCATTATCCTAGTCTTTCCCTCTCTTGCTATCCTAGTCTTTCCATCTCTTCCTATCCTAATGTCCCTCTCTCTCTCTCTCTTTCTCTCTCTCTCTCTCTCTCTCTCTCTCTCTCTCTCTCTCTCTCTCTCTCTCTCTCTCTCGTGTTATCCTAGTCTTTCCCTCTCTTCCTATCCTAGACTTTCCATCTCTTCCTATCCTAATCTCCCTCTCTCTCACCTCTCTCTCTCTCACTCTCTCTCTCACTTGCTATATCTCTCCTCTTCCTATCCCCTATTCTCTCTCTCTCTCTCTCTCTTGCGTTATCCTAGTCTTTCCCTCTCTTGCTATCCTAGTCTTTCCATCTCTTCCTATCCTAATCTCCCTCTCTCTCCCCTCTCTCTCTCTCTCTCATTATCCTAGTCGTTCCCTCTCT
>NC_081413.1:231805653-231810653 GCF_030272615.1 Cryptomeria japonica
TTTCCCAATCTCCTTATCTGTCTCCTTCTCTTTTTCTCTGTCTCTCCTTCTCTTCCTATCCCATACTCTCTCTCTCTCTCTCGTTATCCTAGTCTTTCCCTCCCTTCCTATCCTAATCTCCCTCTCTCTCCCCTCTCTCTTTCTCTCACTCTCTCTATCACTCTCTCTATCTCTCCTCTTCCTATCCCCTATTCTCTCTCTCTCATGTTATCCTAGTCTTTCCCTCTCTTCCTATCCTAGTCTTCCCATCTCTCTTCGTCTCTCTCCCCTCTCTCTCTCTCTCTTTCTCTCTCTCTCTCTCCCTCTCTTCGCTGTCCGCCTTGCCATTTCCAAATCTCCCTATCTCTCTCCTTCTCTTTGTCTCTATCTCTCCTTCTCTTCCTATCCCCTATTCTCTCTCTCTCTCTCTCTCTCTTGTTATCTTAGTCTTTCCCTCCCTATCCTAGACTTTCCATCTCTTCCTATCCTAATCTCCCTCTCTCTCCCCTCTCTTAGTCTTTCCGTCTCTTCCTATCCTAGTGTCTCTCCTCTCTCTCTCTCTCTTTTTGTCTCTATCCCTTTCTCATCTCTCTCTCTCTTACATTATCCTAGTCTTTCCCTCTCTTCCTATTCTAGTCTTTCCATCTCCCTTCCTCTCTCTCTCCTCTGTCTCTCTCTCCTTATGCTATTCTCTCTCTCTTTCTCTATCTCTCTCTCTCTCATTATCCAAGTCTTTCCCTCTCTTGCTATCCTAGTCTTTCCATCTCATCCTATCCTAATCTCCCTCTCTCTCTCTCTCTTTCTCTCTCTCTCTCTCTCTCACGTTATCCTAGTCTTTCCCTCTCTTCCTATCCTAGTCTTTCCACCTCTTCCTATCCTAATCTCCCTCTCTCTCCCCTCTCTCTCTCTCTCTCTCTTTCTCTCCTTATCCTATTCTCTCTCTCTTTCTCACTCTCTCTCTCATTATCCTAGTCTTTCCCTCTCTTGCTATCCTAGTCTTTCCCATCTCTTCCTATCCTAATGTCCCTCTCTCTCTCTCTCTCTTTCTCTCTCTCTCTCTCTCTCCCTCTCTCTCTCTCTCTCTCTCTCTCTCCTCTCGCGTTATCCTAGTCTTTCCCTCTCTTCCTATCCTAGACTTTCCATCTCTTCCTATCCTAATCTCCCTCTCTCTCACCTCTCTCTCTCTCACTCTCTCTCTCACTTGCTATATCTCTCCTCTTCCTATCCCCTATTCTCTCTCTCTCTCTCTCTCTTGCGTTATCCTAGTCTTTCCCTCTCTTGCTATCCTAGTCTTTCATCTCTTCCTATCCTAATCTCCCTCTCTCTCCCCTCTCTCTCTCTCTCTCTCCCTCTCTCTTGCTCTCCCACTTTCCATTTCCCAATCTCCCTATCTCTCTCCTTCTCTTTCTCTCTATCTCTCCTTCTCTTCCTACCCCCATTCTCTCACTCTCTTTCTCTCTCTCATTATCCAAGTTTTACCCTCTCTTCCTATCCTAGTCCTTCCAACTCTTCCTATCCTAATGTCCCTCTCTCTCTCTCTCATGTTATCCTAGTCTCTCTCTCTCTCTTTCTCTCTCTCTTGCTCCTCTCTCTCTCTCTCTCTCCCTCTCTCTCGCTCTCCCCCTTGACATTTCCCAATCTAACTATCTCTCTCCTTCTCTTTCTCTCTGTCTCTCCATCTCTTCCTATCCCCTATTCTCTCTCTCTCTCTCTCCCTCTCTCTTGCTCTCCCCCTTGCCATTTCCCAATCTCCCTATCTCTTTCCTTCTCTTTCTCTTTGTCTCTGTCTCTGTCTCTCACTGTCTCCCTCTCTCTCGCTCTACCCCTTACCATTTCCCAATCTCCTTATCTGTCTCCTTCTCTTTTGTCTGTCTCAACTTCTCTTCCTATCCCATATTCTCTCTGTCTCTCTCTCATTATCCTAGTCTTTCCCTCGCTTCCTATCCTAGACTTTCCATCTCTTCCTATCCTAATCTCCCTCTCTCTCCCCTCTCTCTTTCTCTCACTCTCTCTATCACTCTCTCTATCTCTCCTCTTCCTATCCCCTATTCTCTCTCTCTCTCTCATGTTATCCTAGTCCTTCCCTCTCTTCCTATCCTAGTCTTTCCATCTCTCTTCCTCTCTCCCCTCTCTCTCTCTCTCTCTCTTTCTCTTTCTCTCTCTCTCTCTCTCCCTCTCTCTCGCTGTCCCCCTTGCCATTTCCCAATCTCCCTATCTCTCTCCTTCTCTTATTATCCTAGTCTTACCCTCTCTTCCTATCCTAGTCCTTCCATCTCTTCCTATCCTAATGTCCCTCTCTCTCTCTCATGTTATCCTAGTCTCTCTCTCTCTCATGTTATCCTAGTCTCTCTCTCTCTCTTTCTCTCTCTCTCTCTCCATTTCTCTCTCTCCATCTCTCTCTCTGTGTGTCTCCCTCTATCTCCCCTCTCTCTCTATCTCTACTTATCTTATTCCCTCCCTCTCTTCCTATGTCATATTATCTCTCTCTCTCTCTCTCTCATCTCTGTCCCATATTTCCAATCTCCCTCTCTCTGTCTATCTCTCCTTATCCTATTCTCTCCCTCTCTCTCTCTCTCCATCTCTCTCTCTCCCCCTCTCTCTCTCTCCCCCCTCTCTCTCTCTCTTACCCCCTCCTTCCTTCCATCCTCTCTCTCTCTTACCCCCTCCTTCCCTCCATCCTCTCCCTATCTCTCTCCTCTTTCTCTTTGTCTCTCCTTCTCTTCCTATCCCCTATTCTCTCTCTCTCTCTCTCTCTCTCTCCGCTTCCTATCCCCTATTCTCTCTCTCTCTCATTATCCTAGTCTTTCCCTCCCTTCCTATCCTAGACTTTCCATCTCTTCTCTTCCTATCCTAATCTCCCTCTCTCTCCCCTCTCTCTCTCTCACTCTCTCTCTCGCTCTCTCTATCTCTCCTCTTTCTATCCACTATTCTCTCTCTCTTTCTCTCTCTCTCTCACGTTACCCTAGTCTTTCCCTCTCTTCCTATCCTAGTCTTTCCATTTCTCTTCCCCTCTCTCCCCTCTCTCTCTCTCTCCTTATGCTATGCTCTCTCTCTTTCTCTATCTCTCTCTCTCTCTCATTATCCTAGTCTTTCCCTCTCTTGCTATCCTAGTCTTTCCATCTCTTCCTATCCTAATCCCAATCTCTCTCTCCCTCTTTCTCTCTCTCTCTCTCTCACGTTATCCTAGTCTATCCCTCTATTCCTATCCTAGTCTTTCCATCTCTTCCTATCTTAATCTCCCTCTCTCTCCCCTCTCTCTCTCTCTCTCATTATCCTAGTCTTTCCCTCTCTTGCTATCCTAGTCTTTCCATCTCTTCCTATCCTAATCTCCCTCTCTCTCCCCCCTCTCTCACTCTCTCTCCTATTCTCCCTCTTGCTCTCCTCTCCCTCTTGCTCCTCTCTCTCTCTCTATCCCTATCCTATTCTCTACCTCTCTGTCCCTCTCCCACTCTCCATTTCCCAATCTCCCTATCTTTGTCCTCCTCTTTCTCACTATCTCTCCTTCTTCTCCTATCCCCTATTCTCTTTCTCTCTCTCTCTCTCTCTCTTTCTCTCTCTCTCTCTCTCTCATTATCCTAGTCTTTCCCTCTCTTGCTATTCTATTCTTTCCATCTCTTCCTATCCTAATCTCCCTCTCTCTCCACCCTCTCTCTCTCTCTCTTTCTCTCTGTCTCTCTCTCCTATTTACTCTCTTGCTCTCCTCTCCCTCTTGCTCCTCTCTCTCTCTCTCTCTCTCTATCCCTATCCTATTCTCTCCCTCTCTCTCACTCTCCTGCTCTCCATTTCCCAATCTCCCTATCTTTCTCCTCCTCTTTCTCACTATCTCTCCTTCACTCTGTATCCCCTATTCTCTCTCTCTCTCTCTCTTTCTCTCTTGTTATCCTATTCTTTCCCTCTCTTCCTATCCTAGTCTTTCCATCTCTCTTCCTCTCTCTCCCCTCTCTCTCTCTATCTTACTCTCCTTATCCTATTCTTTCCCTCTCTTGCTATTCTATTCTTTCCATCTCTTCCAATCCTAATCTCCCTCTCTCTCTCTACCTTTCTCTCTCTCTCTCCCTCTCTCTCTCGCTCTCCCCCTTGCCATTTCCCAATCTCCCTATCTCTCTCCTTCTCTTCCTACTCCTATTCTCTCTCTCTCTCTCTCATTATCCTAGTCTTTCCCTCTCTTCCTATCCTAGTCCTTCCATCTCTTCCTATCCTAATCTCTCTCTCTATCTCTCCCTCGCATTATCCTATTCTTTCCCTCTCTTCCTATCCTAGTCTTTCCATCTCTTCCTATCCTAATCTCCCTCTCTCTCCCCTCTCTGTCTCTCTCTCTCTCTCTCATTATCCTAGTCTTTCCCTCTCTTGCTATCCTAGTCTTTCCATCTCTTCCTATCATAATCTCCCTCTCTATCCCCCCCTCTCTCTCTCTCTTTCTCTCTCTCTCTCTCTCTCCTATTCTCCCTCTTGCTCTCCTCTCCCTCTTGCTCCTCTCTCTCCCTCTATCCCTATCCTATTCTCTACCTCTCTCTCCCTTTCCCGTGCTCCATTTCCCAATCTCTCTCCTCCTCTTTCTCAGTATCTCTCCTTCTCTTCCTATCCCCTATTCTCTCTCTGTCTCTCTCTGTCTGTCTCTCTCTCCATATCCTATTCTCTCTCTCTCTCATTATCCTAGTCTTTCCCTCTCTTGCTATCCTAGTCTTTCCATCTCTTCCTATCCTAATCTCCCTCTCTCTCCCCCCTCTCTCTCTCTCTATCCCTATCCTATTCTCTCCCTCTCCTCTCCCTCTCCCACTCTCCATTTACCAATCTCCCTATCTTTCTCCTCCTCTTTCTCACTATCTCTCCTTCACTTTCTATCCCCTATTCTCTTTCTCTCTCTCTCTCTCATGTTATCCTAGTCTTTCCCTCTCTTCCTATCCTAATCTCCCTCTCTCTCCCCTCTGTGTGTGTGTGTGTCTCTCTATCTCTCTCTATCTCTCTCTCATTATCCTAGTCTTTCCCTCTCTTCCTTACCTAGTCCTTCCATCTCTTCCTAT
>NC_081413.1:231817497-231832497 GCF_030272615.1 Cryptomeria japonica
ACAGAAAGAGAGGGAGATTAGGATAGGAAGAGATGGAAAGACTAGGATAGGAAGAGAGGGAAAGACTAGGATAAGGAGAGATGGGGGTGGACATAGAGAGGGAGAGGATGGAGGGAAGGAGGGAGTAAGAGAGAGAGAGGGGGGAGAGAGAGAGAGATGGGGGGAGAGAGAGACAGATGGGGGGAGAGAGAGACAGAGACAAAGAGAGAGAGAGAGAGAAAGAGAAAAAATAACTTCCTAGGGAGTGAATAGGATAAATAGAGGGAGGGAGAGAGAGAGAGAGAGATTGGGAAATGGAGATGGGGAGAGGGAGAGAGAGAAAGAGAGAGAGAGAGAGAGATGGAGAGAGAGAGAGGGAGAGAATAGGATAAGGAGAGATAGACAGAGAGAGGGAGATTGGAAATATGAGACAGAGATGAGAGAGAGAGAGATAATATGACATAGGAAGAGAGGGAGGGAATAAGATAAGGAGAGATAGAGAGAGAGGGGAGATAGAGGGAGACAGAGAGAGAGATGGAGAGAGAGAGATGGATAGAGAGAGAGAGAGAGAGAAAGAGAGAGAGAGAGGAGCAAGAGGTAGAATAGGATAAGGAGAGAGAGAGACGAGCAAGAGAGAGAGAGAGAAAGAGATAGAGAGAGAGGATGGAGGGAGGGAGGGGTTAAGAGAGAGAGTGGGAGATTAGGATAGGAAGAGATGGAAGGACTAGGTAAGGAATAGAGGGAAAGGCTAGGATAATGAGAGAGACATAGAGAGACACACACACACACATAGAGAGAGAGGGGAGAGAGATTGAGATTAGGATAGGAAGAGATGGAAAGTCTAGGATAGGAAGAGAGGGAAAGACTAGGTTAACATGAGAGAGAGAGAGAGAGAATAGGGGATAGGAAGAGAAGGAGAGATAGTTAGAAAGAGCAGGAGAGAGATAGGGAGATTGGGAAATGTAGAGTGGGAGAGGGAGAGAGAGGGAGAGAATAGGATAGGAATAGAGAGAGAGAGAGGAGCAAGAGGGAGAGGAGAGCAAGAGGGACAATAGGAGAGAGAGAGAGAAAGAGAGAGAGAGAGGGGGAGAGAGAGGGAGATTAGGATAGGAAGAGATGGAAAGACTACGATAGCAAGAGCGGGAAAGACTAGGAAAATGAGAGAGAGAGAGAGAGAGAAAGAGAGAAAGAATAGGATATGGAGAGAAAGAGAGAGAGAGAGAGGAAGAGAGAGAGAGAGAGAGAGAGAGAGAGAGAGAGAGAGAGAGAGAGAGAGAGAGAGAGAGAATAGGGGATAGGAAGAGAAGGAGAGATAGTGAGAAAGAGGAGGAGAGAGATAGGGAGATTGGGAAATTGAGAGGGGGAGAGGGAGAGAGAGAGAGAGGGAGATTAGGATAGGAAGAGATGGAAAGACTAGGATAGGAAGGGAGGGAAAGACTAGGATAATGAGAGAGAGAGAGAGAAGGAGATTAGGAAAAGGATAGAGGGGGAGAGGGAGAGAGAGAGAGAGAGACAAAGGGAGAGAGAGACAGAGAGAGAGAGATAGAATAGGGGATATGAAGAGGAGAGATAGAGAGACCGAGAGAGAGAGAGAGGGGAGAGAGAGGGAGATTAGGATAGGAAGAGATGGAAACTCTAGGATAGGAAGAGAGGGAAAGACTAGGATAACGAGAGAGAGGGAGAGAGGGAGAGAGAATAGGGGATAGGAAGAGAAGGAGAGACAAAGAGAAAGAGAAGGAGAGAGATAGGGATATTGGGAAATGGTGAGGTAGAGAGGGAGAGAGAGGGAGAGAGAGAGACAGAGAGAGAGGGAGAAAGGCAGAGAGAAGGAGATTAGGAAAAGGATAGAGGGGGAGAGAGAGAGAGAGAGAGAGAGAGAGAGAGAGAGAGAGAGAGAGAGAGAGAGAGAGAGAGATGGAGAGGGAGAGGAGGAGATTGTTAAAAGGATATGGGGAGAGGGAGAGAGAGGGAGGTTGGGAATTGGAGAAAGAGAGAGAGAGAGACAAAGAGAGATAGAGACACAGAGAGATAGAGAGAGAGAGAAAGAGAGGGAGATTAGGATAGGAAGAGATGGAAAGACTAGGATAGGAAGAGAGGGAAAGACTAAAATAAGGAGAGATGGGGGTGTACATAGAGAGGGAGAGGATGGAGGGAAGGAGGGGGTAAGAGAGAGAGAGGGGGGAGAGAGAGAGAGAGATAGGGGGAGAGAGAGAGAGAGAGAGAGACGGAGAGAGAGAGAAAGTGAAAATAAATTCCTAGGGAGTGAATAGGATAAGGAGAGGGAGAGAGAGAGAGAGAGATTGGGAAATGGAGATGGGGAGAGGGAGAGAAAGAGAGAGATGGAGAGAGAGAGGAAGAGAATAGGATAAGGAGAGATAGATAGAGAGAGGGAAATTGGAAATATTAGACAGAGACGAGAGAGAGAGAGAGATAATACGACATAGGAAGAGAGGGAGGGAATAAGATAAGGAGAGATAGAGAGAGAGGGGAGAGAGAGGGAGATAGAGAGAGATGGAGATAGAGAGATGGAGAGAGAGAGGGAGACAAAGAGAGAGAGAGAGACTAGGATAACGAGAGAGAGAGAGAGAAGAGAAAGAGGTAGAACAGGATAAGGAGAGAGAGAGACAAGCAAGAGAGAGAGAGAGAGAAAGAGATAGAGAGAGAGGATGGAGGGAGGGAGGGGTTAAGAGAGAGAGAGTGGGACAAAGAGAGAAAGAGAAAGAGAGAGAGAGAGAGGGAGATTAGGATAGGAAGAGATGGAAGGACTAGGTAAGGAAGAGAGGAAAAGACTAGGGTAATGAGAGAGACATAGAGAGAGACATAGAGAGAGCAAGAGAGAGGGGAGAGAGAGGGAGATTAGGATAGGAAGAGGTGGAAAGTCTAAGATAGGAAGAGAGGGAAAGACTAGGTTAACGTGAGAGAGAGAGAGAGAATAGGTGATAGGAAGAGAAGGAGAGATAGTCAGAATGAGGAGGAGAGAGATAGGGAGATTGGGAAATGCAAAGTGGGAGAGGGAGAGAGAGGGAGAGAATAGGATAGGGATGGAAAGAGAGAGAGAGGAGCAAGAGGGAGAGGAGAGCAAGAGGTAGAATAGGAGAGAGAGAGAGAGAGAGAGAAAGAGAGAGAGAGAGAAAGAGAGAGAGAGAGGGGGGAGAGAGAGGGAGATTAGGATAGGAAGAGATGGAAAGACTAGGATAGCAAGAGAGGGAATGATGCAGAGTGCTACAACGCTAAACTTGGTTAGCCCAAACAAATACAGTGATATTCAATAAGAAATCTAGACTGTTCTTCTAGAATTTGATGAATAAAAGGAAATGCATTGTTCAACCATTAAAATCATTACAAAATGAATTCTTAATAAAAAAAAACAATAATCCACTACCACCAGTTCGACACAAATCTGAATTTTAACATGTTCAGATGCTAGTCCACTAACTCCGGAAAGATATTTGCCAAACTCTGTTCCCTGCTGAGGTCTACAATTCTCTAAAGATGTATTACTGTTGAACTTTTGAGTTTTAAAGCCTTGCTGGTTTTCCAACTGCACACATATACTGTGGTTTATTCACAAATATACTTGTTTTGATTCGTTCCCCTGTTCTGTTTGTAACATAATTAGATAGCATCAAAATTCAACAAAACTTGTTTACACTCAGGAATCCCAATCCCCTAGTTGATCAGGCTAGTTTAGGCTTCGACTGGTTTGTCAAGCTTTGGAACCCGATGCCAATGTAAGGTATTAATTCTGTGCAATAAACAGGGGTTTTAATTTAAATTTTCATTTCTTTCCACAGACTTTCGGCAGTGTAAATCCCATTTCTGGTTCAAACTTTCAACTATGGTGTTTGATTATTGATTCCCAATCAATCCCTTCAAGTTTTGGATCGACTCACATTCCAAAATCGGTTTCAACATAAACTGTTGCAACAGTCCCATTAACATTCAGTCCGCTAGACCCAAGCCAATATCACGGTCTTCTGAATTCATTTACTGCACATTCAAACTTGAGCGATAACCATAACGAAACAACTCCAAACTGTTATCGAACAATTAAACTATTTTTGATAACCGGGTTTGATTTCAACACAGTCATATGCCGTACGGGCTAGGGTATGCTAGATCAATGGTTTAATCTCAAGAAACAGAGGCGATGACCGCCAGATGTAACAATGTTGTTTTGGTATAACTCTGTTGAACATTGTCTTTGAAGCATTTATCACTTCAACAGTCTCGAGCGTTGAAAACATTAAAGATATTTGCCCTAAACTATTCTTCACCAGTCGGCATTATGATTCCCACGGTGGAAGAACAGTTTGGAACTAAGTTTGCATAACAATGTGATAATACAGCTTCCTCTAATCAGATTATTCGAACTTTTGTTTGTACAAATTACAACCTAATCAAAGCGGTGCAGTTACATGACTAAGCCACTGTGTTTACCGCAGAAAATACATTCACAGTGTATCAATGCACTTCAAACCAAAAATCGAACAAAGAGTTATTTCAATTAAAAGAAACAAGGCATTCAAACCGCTTACAGATTTTGAATGTGAACCCGTTTAAAATTCTTTTACATCCGATTTGCATCTGTTCCACATTCCATTACTTCGAACCCTATTTTGATCAAGACAACCGAACTGCAGAAAGAATCATGAAATAAGAGGCCTTCTCGAAATTGTTGTTTGTGTTTTTATTTCCTTTGCTTCACTGACTCTCTTGTTCCAACCATTAGTTGGACACACTTTTATACACAGCAACAGACACCCAACCGGTGCAAACCAGTTGGGGTTGTTGATACAACTGAACCAGCAGAGACCGCAACAACAAAGATGTAATAAGAATCTCCACTAAACATAGTAACTCTGAAACAACATTAACGAAAAACAAAGCACAACAAAAGTCTAATGGACTAAGAGTTATTGGCTTATAGAAATACCAATAAAACTCTTGACCATACAAGAAATGGACTAATTCACTTATTCCCTTTATTACAACACAAACTGAACAAAAGAAAACCAAACCAAAATCCTTGTGGACTAAGACTCCACAACCTATAAGCATGCTGTAGGTAGTCATGACCACACAATAGGAGAGAGATGATCATAAATGATCAAACTTGAATTATTACAAACAATTAAACCAGAACTATCCTATTACCACAGGTGCCCTGCACCATGCTCCACAGGCAGGAAAACTCAAGTCCCTTGAGTTGGGACTGCTGGAACAGAAAAACCCAACTTCTCAATAGCGTCAGTAGACATCCATGTAGCATCTTCAACTGGTCTGGATTTCCACTACACGAAATGTTCATAATAGGTATGACGTCGGGTCTTCCGGGCCACATGAGTTTCCAAAATGCAATCAATCTCCAAAGGAGGTACCTTAGGAAGAGCTGAAAGCTGTGCATCAACAAGAGAATCAGCAGCACCTACATTCACAGAATTATCAATAGGACCTTTATACAAATATAGATCAGCAACATTAAAGATAGGTGATAAATGAATATCTGGAGGAAGATCAACATGATAGGCATTAGGACCACTGCGTTTGAGAATTTTAAAAGGTCCAATATTTTTGGCCATAAGCTTTGTATAATGACCCTTAGGTAGCCTTTCTTTCTTTAAATGGACCATGACCAAATCCCCAACATTGAATGTTACATCTTTCCTCCTTTTATCTGCATGAGTTTTATATTTGGAATTAGAATGCTAAAGCTTTACCTTAACCGAATCCTGAATATCCTTCATAACATTAACAAAATCATTAGCCAAAGCACTAGGCTTTTCCAAACAATTAACATCCCTTAACTCCAAAATGCCACGAGGATGAACACCATAAACAATTTGAAATGGAGTCTTCCTGGTACTATGGTTCACTGAATCATTATAGGAAAACTCATCCTGAGCCAAAACTGAATCCCAACTTACACCATGTTCCTGTGTCAAACACCGTAAAAGATTACCAAGGGACTGATTGATGACCTCAGTCTGCCCATCAGATTGAGGGTGATATGCTGAAGATAAACAAACATTAGTCCCCAACTTCTTCCACAAAGTTCTCCAAAAATGACCCAAGAACTTAGGATCTCTATCGGATATGATTGACAAAGGCAAACCATGCAAACGTACTACCTCCTTAAAGAACAATCCAGCAACATGAGAAGCATCATGAGTAGTTTTACATGGAATAAAATGAGCCATTTTTGAAAACTGATCTACTACCACAAATATGCTGTCATAACCGGACTTGGTTCTAGGCAAACCGAGCACAAAATCCATACTAACTAAATCCCATGGTTTAGAAGGAATGGGAAAAGGTGTGTAAAGACCAGCATTAGAGGAATGACCTTTAGATTTTTGACATGTCAAACAAGTTTCAACAAATTTCCTAACATCCATTTGCAACTTAGGCCAATAATAAAACCTCTTGACTGATTCTAAAGTTTTATCCAAACCAAAATGACCTGCCAAGCTGCCACAATGTTTTTCCTTTATAATATTTTCGCTCATTGATCCTTTTGGAACACAAAGTAAACCACCCTTGAAAAGAAGCCCATTCTAAATCAAATAATCAAAAAATTTAGTATGATACCTTGCTATCATATCCAAACAAACCTGATAAATTTCCTTGAAATCTTCATCCGTAGCATACATGGATGCCATAGCCTCTAAACCAGCACTTTCCAATTGCATAGACTGAATGGCAAGTGTCCTTCTACTCAAAGCATCCGCCACCTTATTAGTAACCCCTTTCTTATGTTTAATGCTGAAAGTATAGGCCTGCAAAAACTCCATCCACTTGACATGTCTATGGTTAAGTTTCTCTTGTCTATTCAGAAAACTAAGTGCATGGTTATCCGTAAAAACAATGAACTCTTTTGATAAAAGATAATGCCTCCATTTTCTTAATGACTGAACCATAGCATAAAGTTCAAGATCATAAGTAGAATATTTTTGTTTTGCTTCATTTAATTTCTCACTAAAGAAGGCTACGGGTCTACCATCTTGACTAAGAACCCCACCAATAGCCTTATTGCTAGCATCACATTCAACAACAAAAACCTTATAAAAATCCGGTAAAACAAGTACTGGCTGTTCTGATATTTTCTTTTTCAGCAATTCAAAAGATTCATTGGCCTCTTTAGTCCATTGGAAAACACATTTTCTTCCACCTTTAATAGTATCAATAAGTGGAGCACAAATACCACTAAAGTTTCCAATAAACTTTCTATAGAAGCTACATAAACGATGAAAACTTTTTACCTCTGTGGCTGTAGTAGGTGCTGGCCAATTTAGAATGGCTTCTACCTTTGAAGGATCCATTTTCAGACTGCCTTTTGAAATTACAAAACCCAAGAACACAAGTTCATCTTGCATGAATGAGCACTTCTCCAAGTTTATCCTCAAGCCTTCTTCATGAAGCTTCCTTAAGACCTGATCCAAATGCTGCAAATGTTCCTCTTTGCTGCCACTAAAAATTAGAATATCATCCAAATATACAACAACAAATTGATGAAGAAAAGGTTTCAGCATGTCATTCATTAAACGCATGAAAGTACTAGGAGCATTGGATAAACCAAAAGGCATAACTATCCATTCAAACAAACCCTCATTAGTTTTGAAAGTGGTTTTCCATTCATCCCCTTCACATATCCGGATTTGATGATAACCACTTTTAAGATCAATCTTAGAATAGTACTTTGCACCCCCTAAACAATCCATGAGATCTTCCATTCTAGGCATGGGAAACCGGTATCTAATAGTAATCTTATTAATGGCTCTAGAATCTGTACATAATCTCCAAGTACCTTCTTTCTTAGGAGCAAGGACTGCTGGGACAGCACATGGGCTAATACTTTTTCTTATGTAACCTTTGTCTAACAACTCTTGGATTTGTCTTGCAACTTCAGCATTTTGTTCAAGAGTTAGTTTATATGCTGCTTTATTAGGTAAGGTAGCACCCAGAATCAAATCAATACAATGGCTTATTGACCTCTTTGGTGGAAGAGACTCATTGGTACTATCAGCAATAATACCATCATACTTATTCAGCAAATCAATTACAACCTTAGGACAAGTACTTTCTTTGGCCTCTAAACTCAATTCCCTGCCCTCATGATTAGTTTCCTTAGGTCTGATTACAACAGCAAAACATGGAGGATTTTCCTCCTTAAGACCTTCTAAAAACTCTTTTTCTTTTACAACCATGATATTATTAGACACAGCTGAATCATTTGTTACATCCGGTAAAGGTGTCATGACAAAATTTTCACCATTCTTTGTTATATTAAACACATTTGTTTTTCCATTATGCTGGGCATTAGTATCATATTGCCATGGTCTTCCTAAAAGAAGATGACATGCATCCATTTCAACTATCTCACATAAAAATTTATCTTTATAGTCACCAATTTCAAATTCTACCAAGCATTGTTCATTCACAATAGTTTGCTGCTCCTTATTCAACCAAGAAACTTTATAGGGAGTAGGGTGTGGAATTCTTTTCAATTTTAACTTGGTAACCATTTCCAAAGAAACTAGATTTTCAGTAGAGCCGGAATCAACAATTACCTTGCATACTTTACCCTTTGCCTTGCAAGTAGTCCGGAATAAGGATTTCCTTTGAGCTAGCTCCTTGTTGAGTGGTACCAACAGCGATCTATTGAACATAAGAGTTTCTCCTTGCACTGGATCAGCATGCTTGGATGAAGCTGTATGGTATGATGAATTGCTTTGGCAATCCTCTTCTTGAATCAATTGTACCCTTCTATCTCCTTGATTGCTGCTGTCATTCTTTTGTGGACATCTGAAAGATTGATGCCCAACTTGGTTACATGAGAAGCACCTTCTGGTGAACACATTAGGGCCTCTTCCTCTTGATCTGCCCCTGCCATTATTTGACCCTCTTCCTCTGAATGAACCTCTACCACCAGCATCATTATCAGTACTTTGATTGCTGCTTTCACCTTGGGACTTAGGAAAAGTTCCTCTCCCATTGAACCTACCTCTTCCACGGAATGAGTTTCCTCTTCCCTTACTTTGTTCTCCTCTTCTTTTTTGTTTTTCCTCAATCTTGAGGGCAAGCTGAAAACATTTGTGGACTGATTCCACATTAACCAATGTCAATTCATCTTGGATGCTATATTTCAATCCATTGATATACCTTCTATCCAATCCATGCATTCTTCCGGTTCCAATTTGCCATGGAACAAAGGAATATCATTCCTATCCTTTACTCCTACCCTCTCTAGGGCTACAAGCATTGCCCTTTGATCCTCTGGCATATTGGCTTGACCGGCTGGATCTTGCTCTTCTTCTTCTTCTTCTTCTTCTTCTTGGCCTCCTCTCCTCATTTGGCCTTTCAACTTATCTAACTCTCTCTTCATTGCTCTATTCTCCTCTCTGACAACCCTACTCTCTGCCATTTGCTCTTTGACTATTTTAGCCAATTCTACATTGGTGATTCTGATAGGGATTTCATCTCCATCCGCCATCTTGTTATTCCCAAAAAGGTATCTTGTGGCTTTGATACCACTTGATGCAGAGCGCTACAATGCTAAACTTGGTTAGCCCAAACAAATACAGTGATATTCAATAAGAAATCCAGACTATTCTTCTAGCATTTGATGAATAAAAGGAAATGCATTGTTCAACCATTAAAATCATTACAAAATGAATTCTTAATAAAAAAAAACAATAATCCACTACCACCAGTTCGACACAAATCTGAATTTTAACATGTTCAGATGCTAGTCCACTAACTCCGGAAAGATATTTGCCAAACTCTGTTTCTTGCTGAGGTCTACAATTCTCTAAAGATGTATTACTATTGAAATTTTGAGTTTTAAAGCCTTGCTGGTTTTCCAACTGCACACATATACTGTGGTTTATTCACAAATATACTTGTTTTGATTCGTTCCCCTGTTCTGTTTGTAACAAAATTAGATAGCATCAAAATTCAACAAAACTTGTTTACACTCAGGAATCCCAATGCCCTAGTTGATCAGGCTAGTTTAGGCTTCGACTGGTTTGTCAAGCTTTGGAACCCGATGCCAATGTACGGTATTAATTCTGTGCAATAAACAGGGGTTTTAATTTAAATTTTCATTTCTTTCCACAGACTTTCGGCAGTGTAAATCCCATTTCTGGTTCAAACTTTCGACTATGGTGTTTGATTATTGATTCCCAATCAATCCCTTCAAGTTTTGGATCGACTCACATTCCAAAATCAATTTCAACATAAACTGTTGCAACAGTCCCATTAACATTCAGTCCGCTAGACCCAAGCCAATATCACGGTCTTCTGAATTCATTTACTGCACATTCAAACTTGAGCGATAACCATAATGAAACAACTCCAAACTATTATCGAACAATTAAACTATTTTTGATAACCGGGTTTGATTTCAACACAGTCATATGCCGTACGGGCTAGGGTACGCTAGATCAATGGTTTAATCTCAAGAAATAGAGGCGATGACCGCCAGATGTAACAATGTTGTTTTGGTATAACTCTGTTGAACATTGTCTTTGAAGCATTTATCACTTCAACAGTCTCAAGCGTTGAAAACATTAAAGATATTTGCCCTAAACTGTTCTTCACCAGTCGGCATTATGATTCCCACGGTGGAAGAACAGTTTGGAACTAAGTTTGTATAACAATGTGATAATACAGCTTCCTCTAATCAGATTATTCGAACTTTTGTTTGTACAAATTACAACCTAATCAAAGCGGCGCAGTTACATTACTAAGCCACTGTGTTTACCATAGAAAATACATTCACATTGTATCAATGCACTTCAAACCAAAAATTGAACAAAGAGTTCTTTCAATTAAAAGAAACAAGGCATTCAAACTGCTTACAGATTTTGAATGTGAACCCGTTTAAAATTCTTTTACATCCGATTTGCATCTATTCCACATTCCATTACTTCGAACCCTGTTTTGATCAAGACAACCGAACTGCAGAAAGAATCATGAAATAAGAGACCTTCTCAAAACTGTTGTTTGTGTTTTTATTTCCTTTGCTTCGCTGACTCTCTTGGTCCAACCATTAGTTGGACACACTTTTATACACAGCAATAGACACCCAACCGGTGCAAACCAGTTGGGGTCGTTGATACAACTGAACCAGCAGAGACCGCAACAACAAAGATGTAATAAGAATCTTCGCTAAACATAGTAACTTTGAAACAACATTAACGAAAAACAAATCACAACAAAAGTCCAATGGACTAAGAGTTATTGGCTTATAGAAATACCAATAAAACTCTTGACCATACAAGAAATGGACTAATTCACTTATTCCCTTTATTACAACACAAACTGAACAAAAGAAAACCAAACCAAAATCCTTGTGGACTAAGACTCCACAGCTTATAAGCATGTTGTAGGTAGTCATGACCACACAATAGGAGAGAGATGATCGTAAATTATCAAACTCAAATTATTACAAACAATTAAACCAGAACTATCCTACTACCATAGGTGCCCTGCACCACTCTCTCTCTCTATCCCTATCCTATTCTCTCCCTCTCCCTATCTATCTCCTCCTCTTTCTCACTATCTGTCCTTCTCTTCCTATCCCCTATTCTCTCTCTCTCTCTCTCTCTCATGTTATCCTAGTCTTTCCCTCTCTTCCTATCCTAGACTTTGCATCTCTTCCTATCCTAATCTCCCTCTCTCTCCCGTCTCTCTCTCTCTGTGTCTCTCTCTCTCTATCTGCCTCCCTCTCTCTCCCCTCTCCCTCTCTCTTTCTCTTTGTCTCTCCTTCTCTTCCTATCCCCTATTCTCTTTTTCTCTCTCTCTCTTGTTATCCTAGTCTTTCCCTCTCTCTCTCTCTCTCTCTCTCTCTCTCCTTATCCTATTCTCTCTATCTTTCTCTCTCTCTCTCATTATCCTATTCTTTCCCTCTCTTCCTATCATAGTCTTTCCATCTCTCTCTCTCTCTCTGCTATTCTCCCTCTTGCTCCCCTCTCCCTCTTGCTCCTCTCTCTCTCTCTATCCCTATCCTATTCTCTCCCTCTCTTTCCCTCTCCCCCTCTCCATTTCCCAATCTCCCTATCTCTCTCCTCCTCTTTCTCACTATCTCTCCTTCTCTTCCTATCCCCTATTCTCTCTCTCTCTCTCTCTCTCTATCTCTCTGTCTCTCTCTCTCTCTTACATTATCCTAGTCTTTACCTCTCTTCCTATCCTAGACTTTCCATCTCTTCCTATCATAATCTCCCTCTCTCACTCTCTCTCTCTCTCTCTCTCTCTCTCTCTCTCTCTCTCTCTCTCTCTCTCTCTCTCTCTCTCATGTTATCCCAGTCTTTACCTCTCTTCCTATCCTAGACTTTCCATCTCTTCCTATCCTAATCTCCCTCTCTCACTCTCTCTCTATCTCTCTCTTGTTATCCTAGTCTTTCCCTCTCTTCCTATCCTTGTCCTTCCATCTCTTCCTATTGTAATCACCCTCTCTCTCTCTCTCTCTCTCTCTCTCTCTCTCTCTCTCTCTTCTTATCCTATTCTCCCTCTTGCTCCTCTTCCATCTCTTCCTTTCCTAATCACCATCTCTCTCTCTCTATCTCTCTCGTTATCCTATTCTTTCCCTCTCTTCCTATCCTAGACTTTCCATCTGTTCCTATCCTAATCTCCCTCTCTCTCCCCTCTCTCTCTCTCTCTATCTCTCCTCTTCCTACCCCCTATTGTCTCTCTCTCTCTCTCTCTCTCTTGTTATCCTTGTCTTTGCCTCTCTTCCTATCCTAGTCTTTCCATCTCTTCCTATCCTAATCTCTCTCTCTCTCTCTGTCTCTTTATCCTATTCTCCCTCTTGCTTCTCTCTCTCTCTCTCCTTATCCTATTCTCTCCCTCTCTCTCCCTCTCTCCCTCTCCATTTCCCAATCTCTCCCTCTCCCCCTCTCCATTTCCCATCCCCCTCTCCATATTCTATTCTCTATCTTTGTCTCTCTCTATCTCTCTCTCTCTCTCTCCCCCTTCCCCTCTCTCTCCCTCTCCTTTTCTAGATCTTCCTCTCTCCCCCTCTTTCCCTCCCATTTTCCTGATCTCTATCTCTCTCCCTCTCCCTCTCTATCCATCCCCCTCTCCATATCCTATTCTCTCTCTCTCTGTCTATCTATCTATCTCTTCCTCTCTCCATATCCTATTCTCTATCTCTCATTCTCTCTCTCTCCTTATCCTATTCTCTTCCTATCTTCCTATACCTTATTCTCTCTCTTACCCCCTCCCTCCCTCCATCCTCTCTCTATCTCTCTCTCTCTATATCTCTCTCTCTCTCTCTCCCCCTCTCCCTCTCTATTCATCCTCTCCATATCCTATTCTCTCTATCTCTCACTCTCTCTCTCTTTCTCTCTCTCTCTTTGTCTCTCTCTCTCTCTCTCCCCCACTCTCTCTCTCTCTCTTAACCCCTCCCTCCCTCCATCCTCTCCCTCTCTATGTCCACCCTCGTCTCTCATTATCCTAGTCTCTCTCTGTCTCTTGCTCCTCTCTCTCTACCTCTCTCTCTCTCTCTGTCTCTCTTTGTGTCTCTCTCTATGTCTCCCTCTCTCTCTCTTTCTCCATTTCCCAACCTCCCTCTCTCTCACTCCCCCCATCTCCTTTTAACAATCTCCCCCTCTCCCTCTCCCTCTCCCCCTCTCCTTTTTGTAATCACCATCTCTCTCTCTCTCCCTCTCTCTCTCCTTCTCCCCCTCTATCCTTTTCCTAATCTCCTTCTCTCTGCCTTTCTCTCTCTCTCTCTCTCTTTGACTCTCTCTCCCTCTACCCCTCGCCATTTCCCAATCTCCCTATCTCTATCCTTCTCTTTCTCTCTGTCTCTCCTTCTCTTCCTATCCCCTATTCTCTCTCTCTCTCTCTCTCTCTCTCGTTATCCTAGTCTTTCCCTCTATTCCTATTCGAGACTTTCCATCTCTTCCTATCCTAATCTTCCTCCCTCTCTCTCTCTCTGTCTCTCTCTATCTCTCCTCTTTCCATCCCCTATTCTCTCTCTCTCTCTCTCGCATTATCCTAGTCTTTCCCTCCCTTCCTATCCTAGTCTTTCCATCTCTTCCTATCCCAATCTCCCTCTCTTGCATTATCCTAGTCTTTCCATCTCTCTCTTCCTAGGGGGAGAGAGAGAGAGATGGAGAGAGAGAGAGAGAAAATAACTTCCTAGGGAGTGAATAGGATAAGGAGAGGGAGGGAGAGAGAGAGAGATTGGGAAATGGAGATGGGGAGAGAGAGAGAGAGAGAGATGGAGAGAGAGAGGGAGAGAATAGGATAAGGAGAGATAGACAGAGAGAGGGAGATTGGAAATATGAGACAGAGATGAGAGAGAGAGAGATAATATGACATAGGAAGAGAGGGAGGGAATAAGATAAGGAGAGATAGAGAGAGAGGGGAGACAGAGGGAGATAGAGAGAGAGAGATGGAGAGAGAGAGAGATGCAAAGAGAGAGAGAGAGAGAAAGAGAGAGAGAGAGAGAGAGAGAGAAAGACTAGGATAACGAGAGAGAGAGAGAGAGAGGAGCAAGAGGTAGAATAGGATAAGGAGAGAGAGAGAGGAGCAAGAGAGAGAGAGAAAGAGAGAGAGAGAGGATGGAGGGAGGGAGGGGGTAAGAGAGTGAGAGTGGGACAGAGAGAGAGAGAGAGGGAGATTAGGATAGGAAGAGATGGAAGGACTAGGTAAGGAAGAGAGGGAAAGACTAGGATAACGAGAGAGAGATAGAGAGAGAGAGACACAAACACACACACAGAGGGGAGAGAGAGGGAGATTAGGATAGGAAGAGATGGAAAGTCTAGGATAGCAAGAGAGGGAAAGACTAGGATAATGAGAGAGAGAGAGAGGGAGAGAGAGAGAGAGAGGAGCAAGAGAGAGAGAGAAAGGGAGAGAGAGAGGGAGAGAGAGAGAGAGGGAGGGAGAGAGAGAGAGGAGCAAGAGGTAGAATAGGATAAGGAGAGAGAGAGGACCAAGAGAGAGAGAGAGAAAGAGAGAGACAGAGGATGGAGGGAGGGAGGGGGTAAGAGAGAGAGAGTGGGACACATA